>NC_087208.1:3958996-3966496 GCF_015104395.2 Macrobrachium nipponense | reverse complement strand
GTCAAATTCCAACTTCCATTTTCTAATTGAATCATGAATGAATATTTTCACAGCTTCAGCCACTTTCTGCGTCCACCCAGAAGGCTTAGTGAAAGGCCTACCCTTCTAATATTGTGTCACCTCTTGCTAGTGCTCTGTGCCTTCGTGTTCTAGTACTTATGGAGCAAAATAAGCGAGTGTCACTCTTCTCCTTTCTTGTAGTGTGATCTGTTTTCTCACCTCGGTTAACTTTTCATATCATTACCTTCCGTACCTCTGTATTCTCCATATGCAGAAGATGCATCTCAAACATCATGGAACCTTTCTCTCACCAAGAAATATATTACACATCTTGGCAGTCTCTTAGCCATTTAGCAATCGTGTTAAATATCGGTGTCTTTTAATTTCACGGTTTTTTTTTATTTATTTTTTTATTTGTTTCTTTGTGACTGTTAACCAATGTTCGTGTCATCAGTTAATCTTCTTAATGAACGCGGTTAATATCATTTCCGATGATTTTATCGTTATTACAGGAGTCGACATCATTTTTAGTCACCACTATTGTTGATTAATTTCGTCCAGGTCTAGATATGGACACCACGGGCTGTATTGCTGTGCTGTTTAAACCCTAATAATTTTTCATCAGTTGTTTCAGATATTCACAGTAGAATACGACCTGTCTTTGTTACCAATCTGAAATCAACATCGTTATACTATCATATATTAATTTTTTCATGTATTTTTCTAACTTCTATACATGTTTATGGCATACAATCATTTAGCGTATTAACGTTAATCTTGGTGTAAACGCCCAAGATTAGGTGGTCAGCAGTCTGTGAATTTTAAAAGAAATATATGATAAGTAGAAACTAATTAACGGGGCGGCATGTGAATCACTTAGTTTATTACGGTAGGTCAGCAGGTCATAAGCTAATCAGTTCACCCATCTTTGGTATCTCCTCCACCAGCCTCCTTTCCATCTCCCAATTCTCCTTCTGCCAATCAATCCACCTTCCACTCTGATACAATTTTGAGCCCAGATCTGTCACGGACGCTCGCGTCCCGGAACCCATCTTCAAAAATTTGACGATTACGCACGTCTTCATTCTTCTTCTTCTTCCTCTTCCGTCATCTTTTCCCTCTTCTTTTGCTTTTGGGTCGTGGTGAATAATCACGATTTGTGCCTGACAGTTGTCACTGCGTCTCTGACAGGTGGCCTGCGGAGGGACTTGGTTCATTTTCTGTGGATCATTGTTCGGGTGACAGAAATCTTTTACATGCTACTTTGTTTTGCTGTCCAGCCTGGAATGTCTTTGTTTCTTTAATTACGGTACTTTTGCTGTTTGTCGTTTAGCAACTCTTTTTAACAGCATGACAAGGTTCATGCAGCATTTCATGACACGTGTATATATATATATATATATATATATATATATATATATATATATATATATATATATATATATATATATATATATATTAACTATAATATATAAATAATATATATATATATATATAGCGTCTGTGTGTATGTCTGTTCATACAAACGCACAGACATTGATTGAACGTGTGCTGGCAGATCGTTTACACATGTCATTACATGCCATTATAACAGGAGCTGGTTGTGTATGTCATGATAGATCGTCCACTGTGGAAGAAGCAAAAGGAAGAGGCAGTTCCTCGAGGAAATTCCGCTCTGTATGTAATATTATCATTCTGATTATTGTTGTTATTGTTTTTGTTCTTGCCTTTAATGACTAGTGATTAGCAGCATTTGATTCAGCCAGAACTTGGATGGGTGACCGGAAAAGTAAACAAAATGCTGTTGATATATACGGTATCAGTTTCGACATTGTGGACCGCGTCGCATCTTCTGGTTTCGATTGATTTTATACATCGGTTTAGCATAACAATGTACTACTACCTAAAAAGAAAATGCTGTGCCATAGTTACTGGGAACAGGAAGTAGGGGCCGTTCGGTTGGCAGTCTCATTCCTTTCGGAATCATAGCCAGTTCCGAAGGAACGGTGCATAATGAGAAAAAGTACTAGGCGAGGAAAATTATTATTATCAGTAATATCCATAGTAGTCACAATAGTACTGGTCATTGTACTATTGCCACTTTTTTTAAAGAATTGCTCTTTTGATGACTTTTCCGCTGAATAACTGAGCAGGGCAAAAGACGGAGTTCTCGTTCTGACCCCAAGAAATACCTAGCCTAGAGGGACGGTCTTCGTGGGCGGAGAAAATTCAAAGTAAAGGAGATTCGAAGTTCGAGAATTTATTAAAAGCAAAAAGGTAAACGGAATTAGATTACCTGAGATCTCGTCCTTGTTTTGGAGAGGGCAGCCCACAACATTGACCTAAAATGATGAGGATTGAAGTAATACTGTTCAGTATAAAAAGCGTATATAGTCATGCAAATAATAATCATAATGATAGTGGTAATATTCGTAGATGGCAATGATAGCGTATAGAAGTTACATGTTTCAAATATGTAAGGGGTGGCAATTTTGGCCTTTGCTGCCTCTGTGTACTAAAGCAATAAGTTACGTACCGGCTGTTTAATTGACTGCTGGAAATTGAAACGATTATACCGGTATCCACCCTCAAGTAATATATATATATATATATATATTATGTATATATATATAATATATATATATACGTATATATATATATATATATATATATATATATATATATTTCTTGGGTCCGAATTCCATGCATGGAACTGACGCCTTCATTTGTTTCCTTGGGTGGAATTAAAGATTTGTAGTGATAAGCATATTAAAAAATTATGAGCAAATCGGAGAAGCGAATAGGTTATTGTGATTGTTTGAAATATATGTGCATGTACACACAAACACACACACTGTAACCCACACACACACACGTATGTGTGTCGGTGTTTGTGTATGTATGTGTGAACAGTTACCTGTATTTGTGTAAATACGTATTTTTCCTTATTTTTTGTGGCCATATGCGGACATCTCTCCCTTTCCGAAAAAGAAAACGGGGACTGACGCGTGCGGTTTCCCGGCCAACCCCTCGACCGTTTTAATTATTCGGAAGGGCCTCCCGAGATTCTCGCTCCGATACGCAGACGGCGGCTCCGGAGAAGGGGAAAAAGCGGGAGTGTGGGTAAGGCCTTTGGTCTCGTCGGGAGAAGGAGACATCCGCTGTGTAAGACCCCGTATGTGAAATAAAAAAGATGGAAAAAATGCCGAGGGAAGTTGGCGCTCGAATCTATATCATGCCGTTATCCCGGAGGAACAGTTGTTCAGGGCCAACTCAACTAAATGGGTGTTAAACGGATTTTTCTATGGGTGTGAATGGTGGATGTAGCCAGGTAGCGTTTCTGCGGGCAACTGATGACATATCTGGGTCTTATTCAGGATTTTATTACTAGCAGGATGTGTGGTGGTGATGATAGTAATCTTTGTGATTTTTTTATTGATACTCTTTTATATTATATATATATATATATATATATATATATATAGATATATATATATATATATATATATAATAATTATATACTATATAATATTATATATATATATATATATATATATATATATATATATATATATATATATATATATAATACTTAGGAGGTTGAGAAAGGGAGGAAATAAGTTAATTTAGTATTAGACTCAAGGAATTATGGAGCGCTACTATTTACGTAAGGTGTAAGGTAACTCTTTTCAGTCGTTCACTTTTTTTTTTCTCTCCCTGATGATCGTCTCCAGCAGATGTTAGTTCATAGGCATCGTTACTATTTCTTTTCAGAGATATCGAAGACTTTTAAAGAATATTCAGACCCATTCGGTATCCGTGTCCGTATGAAATATGTCCGCCAATTTGCATGATTAAAACAGTCAATTTTATTATATCTACAACTTCGTGAAATGTGTGACTGCTTGTCTTTGTATAGATAACCTGACGAATTTTAGACCTTTTAAAGGTCAAATGGTGAAGTTTATACCACCGATAAGTGTAATATAGCTCGAGTTTAAGTTTTCTGTTAAAGAAAACTAATGAGATGGCTTTGTCTGGCCTTCCGCCCTCAGATCTTAAAAGCTACTGAGGCTAGAGGGCTGCAAGTTGGTATGTTGTTCATCTACATGCCAATCATCAAACATATCAAATTGCAGCCCTCTAGGCTCAGTAATTTTTTTTAAAAATTCTATTTAAGGTTTAAATTAGCCGTAATCGCGTGTCTGGCAACACTGTATGACAGGCCACACCCGGGCCGTGGCTGAAAGCTTCATGTGCAGCAGCTCTTTCAGAAAACTGGATTGTGTCGAAGAAACTTCGGCACATTTTAAAATTTTTTATTATCAGTATATATTGCTTTTATCCACATTGTCCCGCAATACTTCATAAAGTACTTTCTGTTATTTCGGTTGTCGTTGCCTGAAGCTTTATCACTGATATGTCTACCATAAATTCAACTGTAACTAATATTCTCATATTTATAATTTTGACACAATTACTAAGACACCTTTTTATTATTTTCATGGTGATGCTGGCTTTGTTGTCTTATAACATTAATAAAAACTTCAATTCAATGCTGCAATTCAATGGGAAAAAAGCATAAAGCCATATATACTCTTTCTTCACACCATGTCAGACGGAGTATTATGATCGAGAGTTCGAATCTTTTCTGATTATTTGGAAAAAAGAATTCATCTTTTATCATACGTGAAAGGTGTGTGGGTGTTTGTTAGAGAGAGAGAGAGTTTGTGCGCGTGTGTATGAGAAATGGGTTTAAATAATAGTGTATGTGGCCTTGTGAGTGCGTGTGTATTTTTCCGTGTGCTTTCGAGAGAGACTGCGTTTGTTTATTGTTGAATGTTACGGTAATGTCTTCACGGATGCTTAGCATGCTTTCGGTGTTCTGTCACGCTTGTAAGACCAAAAATAATGCCTCTCGCTCTTGTCTTTTTTTTTTTTTATAATTAATGCTCCAGCGATTAGTATTGCATTATTAATAGACATCTTTAGGTCACGTACAGTTATGGAGAACCCCGTTTTCTTTTGTTTCTCATTGCAAGGGATAACTGTTTTGTTATGCATTGTTCGACCCGTCCTTTTTTGCTTCTTCTGTATGATTTTCCACGGTCGCACTCTTGAAATATTCATCATTTTCTCTCGGTCTCATTGTACATTTCTGCTCAGTGTCTTGCCAGAGGAACAAAGGGTCGCCTTCATATCAGAAATATTCGTTTTCATGTTTGCAAGACCAATGTTCATAAAAGTCTCAAAGATACTACGAAAAATTGAAGACGGCAGCGAGTGTCGGCCATTTTGTCATTTCATATACGCTTGTTTCCTGTGTTACACGGTAGTTGTTTGTTATTCGCAATTTTCATGTTTCCCGTTTAAATTATATATAAGCTTTGGAAAAGCGGGCAACTTTTTACTTGTGTATTTCTGGAAAATACTGGTGACATAAGTAGTGTCAAGAGACTAGGTATGCAAGATAGTTTTCTTTAATAATACCGTTCTTGAGTTATAGCACATATTTACATACGTACTACATGGTTATTCCTTATGCTTTTATATTTACATAAATATATTTACAAAACTCGCGCAAGTTTATATTAACAGGATGGAGATCAGTCATTTTCTACATTTAATGTTCGTGATAGTTAGCATTTGCATTCCGTAAGTAAGTATATATATATATATATATATATATATATATATATATATATATATATGTATTATATATTATATGTATATATATTATATATATATATATATATATATATATATATATATATATTGCCTTCATGTGTACATAGTCTACATTGACGTACGTACGCAACGCATACAGGTCTGCATGAATAAAAAAAAATGAATTTCTAGTAAATCAGAATATAATATTCTGCTTCGTAGTTCACTCTGTAGCTGCGCGCGCACATGCACCCAACTCTGCTAATTCACATTGGCCATCTGGCGGAATCGGAGTAAAAAAAAAGGGCGGGGGGTTGGCGAGAGAGAAAAAACGGGTTTGTGTAAAACAACCGAAATTTTGCTTAAAACCGCAGGAATTGGAGGAAGCGAAGGCCCTCTGAAATGGACAGTTTCTTGGTTTTGTTGAGCGTTCTGTTTATGTGGCGTATTTCATGTACTTTTCCTCACCATCATTCTTATTATTATTCAGTACTTATATTTTTTTGTCTCAAACTTTCCTATTCTTCGAGCATTTTGACCATTGTTATAAAAGGCGTTGCGAAATGGACAGGTTTGTGTGTGTGTGTTTGTAGCATATACACTTTCTGTTGTTATTATTATTATTATTGAGAATAAAAAGCCACAATAGTGTTGAAAATATGGATAAATATTTCTAACACTAATCTGGCCTTTAATTCTCGATATTATATCCTTGTTACAGGGGTTCTTTGGTATATATATATATATATATATATATATATATATATATATATATATATATATATATATATATATATATATACATATATATATTATATATTTTTTTTTTTTTTTTTTTTTTTTTTTTTTTTTTTTTTTTTTTTTTTTTTTTTTTTTTTTTTTTTGTGCTCTATCACAGTCCTCCAATTCGACTGGGTGGTATTTATAGTGTGGGGTTCCGGGTTGCATCCTGCCTCCTTAGGAGTCCATCACTTTTATTACTATGTGCGCTGTTTCTAGGGGCATGAGTCCTGGAGCTACTTCAGCCTTTAGTTTTTCCAGATTCCTTTCCAGAGATCTCGAGGTCGTGTCTAGTGTTCCTATGGTTATGGGTACAATTTCCACTGGCATATCCCATATCCTTCTTATTTCTATTTTATGATCTTGATACTTATCCATTTTTTCCCTCTCTTTCTCTTCAACTCTGGTGTCCCATGGTATTGCGACATCAGTGAGTGATTTTTTCTTCTTGATTTTGTCAATCAACGTCACGTCTGATCTTATTTGCACGTATCACCCTATCCGTTCTGATACCTTAGTCCCAGAGACTCATTACCTGATAGTTTTTTATCACTCCTTCAGGTTGGTGATCGTACTGCTCATTACTGCAAGGTAGCTGGTGTATCTTCCACAGGCTCCAGTGGAGGACTTTTGCCAATGAGTCAAGCCTCTTTTAGTACTGGTTCTGTGCAAGTGCCGATATGCGCTTGCAATTATTATTATTATTATTATTATTATTATTATTATTATTATTATTATTATTATTATTATTATTATTATTATTATTCAATACTTGAAGTATAATTTATGTCTCATATAATCCTATTCATCCCGAATTGGAACCTTCCTTATTATATTAAGAAGCAGTCACGAACCCATTGTGGAAAAAAATTAATGATCGTAATATTGGCAAGGCTCGAGACAATAAGTCCTGGCTGTATGGACGTTACGTACCGTCCCATATCTCTGACTAGGGTATGACTCATTTTGCTTACCTGTGTAGGAACCACGAGTGAAAAGGTGTATCCCCATAATGGACGACGACAACTCTGAATCTGAAACGTATGGATAGAC
>NC_087208.1:3896496-3953996 GCF_015104395.2 Macrobrachium nipponense | reverse complement strand
TATTCTCGAAACCTACATGTCGCGAACCTTTCAATGCGGGTAATCTTCCTTTCTTCCTCTCTCCCCTTTATTCGTAATTTTCCTTTCCGCTGAGCAAAACTCCGTCCGCAGTGCAACCACAGGGGGACGACTTACCTAACCGTTTCGCAAATGTGGCTTCTGGTTTATCCATGTTTAGTCAAATTATAATAATGATGGTCATAATCGAAAAACGGGTAGAACCACATAAATGGCGATAATCATGTCGATTACAAGTCTTTCCGCTGTGCTATGGAGTTTATTTGTTTATCTTGGTGGAAATTATGTTTATATTTCTCCGAACTTCTGGTTATTTTTTTTCATAAGTATATATTTTTTGTGTAAGCTTGTTATGTA
Organism: Macrobrachium nipponense; assembly: GCF_015104395.2. NCBI lineage: Eukaryota > Metazoa > Arthropoda > Malacostraca > Decapoda > Palaemonidae > Macrobrachium > Macrobrachium nipponense. Next base: position 3,953,621 of record NC_087208.1, on the reverse strand, counting down.
TTAATGACAGTTTTGTTTGCCGTATGGTATTCCATGTGTCATTTTTGAATTTCAAGGTTCCATTCTAACATAGCCGGCAGCCTGGATATCATTAATAATAATAATAATAATAATAATAATAATAATAATAATAATAATAATAATAAGGATGGACCCAGGAGATCTCAACGCCTCAGAGATAGATTTCGTCACCAACCTACGACCAATTAAAATCCTTGCTTACCGACCTACCCACCAATTGTATAGTACTATAAATACTTGTAAATCTTAAATCACTTTTATACTCTCATAGATGACTGTCTGTGCGCTGTCGACACTTTAGAGGAAATAAACCTAAGACAACTGAATCCTATATATATATTTAGGAAGCCTGATATGCCGTTGAAACAGCTATTAATAGTAATAAAATAATAATAATAATAATAATAATAATAATAATAATAATAATAATAATAATAACATGGCTTAGCCTCAGAGAGAAACTAAAACTTTTATTATGAATTTTCACATTTTCCTTTATGGTTCAAAGTAATTCTGCGTTCTTGGACATTAGTATATGACGGCTATTTTTCTTTTCTAAGACACTTCATTACAAGTTTTTGATATTACATTTTTAATCTATTCTCCAAACCAATGTTCTCATTTTGCGGTGAGGTGTACGCAAACAATGCATTAGTCACTATCCTCATGTCCTGCAGACTAGATGACGGGGTCTTCTCTCCTCTCTCTCTCTCTCTCTCTCTCTCTCTCTCTCTCTCTCTTCTCTCTCTCTCTCTCACACACACACATCACACACACACACACACACACACACACACACACACATATATATATATATATATATATATTATATATATATATATATAAAACAATGTATATCCATGTAATTAATTTCTTACTTATTAAAATAGTCTAGAAGTAATAAACTACAATTTTAATTGTGACAGGCGTTAAATTAAAAAGAGCAGAGTAATGTGCCGGATTAAGTACGATTCCGTAGCAGATTACTTGAATATTGCCATAAGAATGATTGCGGAATATCAATGTCATATTACCATAACGTGTGAACATATTAGTGGACCTTATTCATATAACCTGGATATTGGAAAGAATTCGACATCGACGACTAACTGAGATGAAGCATGAAAAGTAACGATTATGGGATGCTTGCCAGAAAAAGTAATTAGCTCGATTTTCAAAACTGTTTTGGTTTCTCATAATTTATTGATTTATTCCGAACAAAACATTTGTCAACGTTACTTCTTGTCCATTGGCTCTTTCATGAATATCTAAAAATAATTCGAAATGTTATTTACGTTATGGATATAGGTATATGTATAATGTACATTATATATATATAATGTATGTATGAATGTGTCTATATTAGTCACTGTATTTCTATCATGCATTGGACACATCTGCTATGTTGTAATCACGCGAACTTCTGCATAAACAAGAAATGCAGAGATAATATGAAAGACGGACATTAAGATTACTGTCACAAGCGACACGACCTGAGATCCTTCCTTCCTAATAACTTTCACATTAGTGTGAAAGACTTGTAAAGTTGCACTCTCAATGATATCAAAGTTATTGTCGTTTTATTGCGTCATTTCTCCTGAGTTTTTCCAAGTTTCTGTATGTTTCCGGTTTAATTACGATTATCTGCGGAAAGAAAGTATATAACGGCGGATAACATTGGACATGCTTTTTTATTTTTATTTATTTATTTATTTTTTAATTACTGGCTCTGATTTTAATTTAAAGTTAAAATTAATTCGTAATTTAGTATTTTTCTTCGATAAATTTATGGATTGTCTCCAGTCTTTAGGCACATATACTGCATGTTTATTAACTGACGTGAGTTTTAGTTTTCTGAAAAGAGAACTATTGTCCCGATGTTTTCTGTCATTCCGCACTTTTTCTGTCCGCCCTCAGATCTTAACAACTGCCGAGTCTAGATGGCTGCAAATTAGTATGTTGATCATCCAGCCTCCAATCATCAAACAGACCAAATTGCAGCCCTCTAACCTCAGTAGCTTTGGTTTTATTTAAGGTTAAAGTTAGCCACGATCATGCTTCTGGCAACGCAACAACACAGGCCACTACGGCAGGCTGAGAGTTTCATGGACTGCGGTTCATGAAACATTATACCAAGACCACCGAAAAATAGATCTATTTTCGGTGGCCTTTATTATACGCTGTAGCGGCTGTACAGAAAACTCGATGACGCCGAAGAAACTGCGGCGTATTTTTTCCTTCTTTACGTATGAAACCTGTAGTTTAGTACTTTATTTTATTTTTTTCGTTCTTAGTTTTTCATCATATGCAACATATTGCCTAATTTGGCAATACCCAAGTAATGCCCAGATGGCACTAAGAATGATGAAATCTCATCTCGTTTAAAAGACACTACAATCTTGGCATTACTGCAGTGAAGGGTTTAGCTTTTTACTACAAGACAGATCGTACAATAAATTCAAGTTTGTGAAAGAAGAGGAGACTGCACTGTAGACAATATTATTATTATTAGTATTCATATTATAATTATTATTATTAGTAGTAGTAATGTAATAGTAGTAGTAGTAGTAATAGTAGAGTAGTGGTAACAATAGTGGCAATAGTAACCCATATAACCAGCTCTTCAAATAGAAAGAACAGGAATAACATTCATTTTCTCTATTTCTCTCTGAGGGAATTCTTCGGGCGTTAATTGGCCCAGAGGCTCGCCGTGCGTAACACAGCCAGACGGACCTTGGTTTTTGCGTACAGACCGAAGGACCGCACGATATCATCATTTAGTCAAGTCTGGCTAACCCACGGTTGGACGGTGGACTCTTGACCGGTAATGATAGACTAACTTCGGGAGAAGGCTTCTGTCACTAATATATATATTATATATATATATATATATATATATATATATATATATATATATATATATATCCTTCCAGCCTTCAGCAAATATTAATGGAGTGAAGTTGGTAACCCAAACCTTTCCCCCCTCCCCCCTGGTTGGATATTAAAAGGTTATGTGCCGATAGATATGATAGCGTGTGTTTTTTCTTGAAATACATGCATAATTGTATTCGTAAATGTCTGTTTGTTTAAATTTTTATATACGTGTGTGTGTATATTTTTATATGCGTGTATATATATATATATATATATATATATATATATATATATAAATATATATAATATATATATTATATTAATATATATATATATAATATATTATATTAGTATATGTATATATATATATATATATATATATATATATATATATATATATTTATACATAATATATACATATTATATTTACCAGTCTGCGAGTTGGAAGAACACGGTAGTTACGACTGTGCCTAGCGATCATCGCCTCTGATTAAGGTTAACGTATACGCTGTCGCCAACTTGAAGTCGGGTTCTCTCTCTCTCTCTCTCCCTCTCTCTTTTTAAATGGGACCCTAGTTAATGTAATCATTACCGTGGCATCCTTCCTTACCATCCCACCATAGCACATATGTATATATGTGTGTGTGCTTGTGTATGTATGTGTTAATATATTAGAGTAGGCATAATTATATGAAGTAGCGCCTCAGTGGCGTGGTTGGTTTGGTGTTTGCTTCTCACCTCGGTGGTCGCGGGTTCGATTCTCGGCCATTCCATTGAGGAGTGAGAGATGTGTATTTCTGGTGATAGAAGTTCACTCTCGACGTGGTTCGGAAGTCACGTAAAGTCGTTGGTCCCGTTGCTGAATAACCACTGGTTCCATGCAACGTAAAAACACCATACAAACAAACAATAATTATATGAAGACCTACAAAATTCATGACAACCTTGCGGCACCCTAAGGCACTGTCTGTGGCATCCCTGGGTGCAACGGCCCCCAGTTTGAGAATCACCGAATTATATATTAACCTTCGACTACTTACTAGAAACTCAGTATACTGACAGTTCATTGAGGCTTAATGAACATCTCGGGAAACGGCTGTACTAAATCGTCTTTTCCCGGCCTACGATCAAACACCAGGTGCTGACCGTTAAGAAGTGTTTTGTATCTATTGCACGACTGGGACCGACGATACATATACTATATATATATATATATATATATAAATATATAATATATATATACACGTATATATATATATCTAATATATATACATATACATATATATACAAATATACATATATATATATACATATATTTATACACTCAATGTGTGTGAGAAAATATCACCATGAATCATATACATACATCGAGCTGCAAAATGTCCTTTAATATCTAACTCCCTCTACCTAGAATTAATATATTTTCATATATGTTAACCGAATGGGAATTACCATTCGGGTAACATATATGAAAATATATTGTAATTCCGAGGTAGGCTAGGGTCGAGTTGTTAGGATATTAAAGGACCTTGGTTTGGTTTGTAGCTCGATAATATATATATATATATATATATATATATATATAATATATACTATATATATATATATATATATATATATATAAACAAATATTAAGCCACCAATATAGTTTCAGATGGAAATCACTGCAACTTGGGGATAACTTACACTTAAGGGGAAAATTATGATTGACACTCGTGATTCTGCGCCGTTTGATATTTGTTGATATAAAAAAATCACGCGTATGTAACACACTCACTCACTCACACACTGAATAAAGGCAACCGCTTGTGTTACATTTACAAATTCTGTGATGACCCTGCCGTGTTTTCCGCCATTGTGCCACGCCAACCACCGAGCAAGGAAACATCTTGATGATGAGTGACGAATCTTGTGCCAAAGTAGAACGGCTAATGTCTTAAAAAATGAAAAAAAATTTTAAAAGATCCCGGACTGCGGCAACAGTACCGCAAATCTGGGAGATTTCTCCTTCGTCCTGTGACTTTTATCGTACGCGATGGCATCGTTCGTGTTCTAGGCCACAACGGACGACTAGATTTTTAAAAGCAAAATGCTCTCGGATTTACCTTGTGATGACGGGGTAATTAGTTTAATGTGATATCCAGCAGTGTTTCTCTCTCTCTCTCTCTCTCTCTCTCTCTCTCTCTCTCTCTCTCTCTCTCTCTCATTATATATGTAGGATCTTTTTTGGTTTCGTTGCGTAAATTGAAGACTTATTTTGCACACCACAAAACTGATGATTGTGACTTTCTTTTTTAGTATTCTAGAGGTTTTGTATAATGCAATTTTTTTCGTTCCATCAAAACGCTGACGACGCAATTTGTCTCGACGTTGATTGGCCCCCAGGTGTTTCAAATTGTGAATTACGGACCACCGCTTTTCGTCAAGATGAAAAGTTTTGGCCGCAATGTGACGTCTAGCGACCGCTTGTGTGGTCAATTTTCTCCCAGTGCAGAATGGTTATTTTAGGCAGGTGAGAGAGAGAGAGAGAGAGAGAGAGAGAGAGAGAGAGAGAGAGAGAATACTAATTCTCCGTGTTATCATCAGTATGCTGTGAGCAAGTCAGGTACTGTTTTATGTATGAATTAAACTGATTTTTTTATTGTGTTATTAGTGGAATAAACTAATCCGTTAGGGTCTTTCGCGTCAAATAAAGTAATTCTGAGTGCAGAAAGCTATTTTCTCATTGTGTTGTGAGTGAAATAAACTCATTTCTTACTGTGCTTTGAGTGACATGAACTTATTCTTGAGTGTGGTGAGTGAAATAGATTCATTCCTTATATGTGCTGTGATTAAAATGTGCTCATTTCTTATGGTTTTGTGATTGAAATAAACGAATGTCGTACTGTGTTGCGAATGGCATAAACTAATTTCATGCTGTGTTATGAGTGAAATAAACTAAATGTTTATATACTTTTTGTGAGGGAAATAAACTCAATTCTTACTGTATAGTGAATGAAGTAAACGAACCCCTGAATGTTATAAACTAATCCCTTAATGGTTTTCTGCCCAAGAAGGGGTAGTGGCGCAGCCAGTACAGTTCATATGGTGCACTGTAGGCAGCATTTATTTATTTATTTATTTATTTATTTCATTTTTTTTTTTTTTTTTTTTTTTTTTGCGTGCAACGTTCATTCGGCTGTTAGCTGCTGCACCCATTTTGTAGTCTTTAATTTGCAGACTTTAACTTGACCTCCGTTCACGCTTCCTTTCTTGAAGCTTGTTTGTCCAGCCACCCCAACTCCCTCTGTTCGTTGTCTGTGTGAAAGAGCCCGTGTTTGGCTTTATAGTCAAATTTTCATGGGTGAATCAGTAAGTGAGCTTCACTCTGTTGCCAGTGAAATAACCTGATTCCTTTCCGTGTTGTTAAGGAGAAAGAGGGGAAAAGTAATCCCTGATGCATTTAGACTGAAAAGCCAAGTCTTTGGTGTATTTTGAACAGAAATGTTTGTCAACGAAATCATTATTGTACCTTTAGATAGGAGAGAGATGCAAGCTTCATGCACGTAGAGAAACAGGTGGATATTGCTGATGAGAGAAAGAGGTAGGTAGAAAGATCCACAGAAGTTTAAGGATAGAAAGAATGAACATGAATAAAAAAGAAAAAAGAGGCAGGAATAAGTTAGACTAACAGTAAACAGACAGAGAGAGAAGAGAGATCGAGAGAGAGATGCGCAAGAGCGAGAGAGAGAGAGAGAGAGAGAGAGAGAGAAATGGTATTTGTAAATGAAACACTAGATAGAAACACACAGATCAGAAGGAGAAACGGAATATATTATTGTGAGAGAGGCAAGGAAAGTACACAGCCAATAATTAAAATCTGCAGTAATTAATCAATTCTTTACACATTTTTACGCTCTGTCATGAAATAAAAAGAATAAACAACATTTTTGTATAAAAAAAAGAAAAAAACACACATTCCCATGACTAAACCACATTCTTATGTAGAAAAGAAAACACGCCCCCCACACATTCCCAAACGAAAAACATGCCGTGGCTGGAAGCACGACGTCCGTAGCTCTTGTAGTAGTAGGAGAGTCCTCATTTTACTTTCTCCTGAGCGAACGTCAAATAACAGGTGACATGGGTGGGTTCGTGAAGCCTTTAGTCTTGTTGACATAACAACAGGTGACTGGTCGGATGTCCCGACCCTCTCCCAGTGTCCCCCCCCCCACCCCCTTCCCATTTATGTAAAGAGAGAAGAAAGTTGAAGGAGAAAGGTTGGCATGTGAAAGGGAGGGAAGGTCGATCTGTCTGTCTCTCTCTCTCTCTCTCTCGTCTCTCTCTCTCTATCTCTCTCTCCTCTCTCTCTCTCTCTCTCTCTCTCTCTGGGTGCTTGGTAGTCAGGGATATTTATTAACATAATTGTCTTGAACAATTATTATATATATAATATATATATATAATATATATATTATATATATATATATATATATATATTATATATATATATATATATATATAATATTATAATATATATATAGTATATATATATGGTATTATATATATATATTATATATATATATATATATATGTTATATATATATATTATTTATATGTATTATGTATATGGTATGTATATGTATATATATTATATATATATATATATGTATAATCTTGGTCCATATTTCTTATATATTTCTTATACAGGAATTTTTTTGTCAGTTGGTTGAATAGGGCCCTCGGCAGACAGGATAGTTTCACTTTGTTATTCATCGAAGATTGTTGATTGACAATAAACCTTTCATTCGTTAAATTTCGCAGGAATTAATAATGTTATCAAAAGTCTGTATACGCAACGACTGAGGTAGAAGTTTGCTTTACCCTCTTATGAAAACAGTAATTTGGTCTGAGCTGCATTCTCAAAGGGAATTTCATTACCGCATATGGCGACGTTAGACGACCGCTCTGCATTTGCTGCGGTAGTCTGTTTGTTGATCTGTTTGCCTGTATTTCCACAGGAGATCTCGGAAGTAATGCCTGCTTAAAAAGATTGGGTGAACTGGTATAGCTATGTCCCAGGCACATTTGGTGTGGCTTTTAGGAGGATCCAGATTCGCCTGCTGGTTGGGATATTCTGTTCGGAAAGTAGTATACTTGTATGAGAGTGCCTTAATTCGTTCTTATCTTTTTAAATGTTGAAATCTTTAAATCTTTAGGTATATCTTGTCCATTCTTCTAAGTAAGTCGTCAGTATTGCACCGCCGCCTCCGTCTTTTTGCGTCGTAACAAACTGTTGGAAAAGAAGGGTAAAGTACGATTCATTTCAATTTGTCCGCTTCTAATGTGCATTTACCTGTCTACCTTTGCATGGCATATATATAATTTCAGCTAACAAACTTACACAGAAACTGACTGTCTTAACCACAATGTCCACATAGACATACAAACACCTGTCCCCCTCAAGAAGGCCATTCACACAAACGAAGCCCCCCCCCCCCCCCCCCCCCCCCTCCACCCACCCTTCCACAAACACATACACGCACGCACCTTCCCTTGCAAGTAGGTACGGGAGCCTCTCATCATGAGGGCTACGGTGTTATGAGATTCGGTAGGATTCCGGCCCTTAGGTAGTGAACGTCGTAAGTCTGTATGTCTCCCGCTGTATTAGTGGTTTGGGCTCGCTTGCAAATGAGTAGCTATACTGGCGTACATTATTTAAAGACCACAGGGAAAAAAATAATGATAGTTGGTGAGATTTATAACTTTGGGGGGCTGTACCGTAATCTTGTAAAACAGTAGTGATGATAATCGTAATTTTTTTTTTAAAGTTGTGATTTTGATTCTGCAGATATTGATGGTGTAGATTTCCTATGTCGCTCACCCCCCCTCGATACAGGTATCGGAAAGAATCCCTGGAAATTAATCGACAATCTTTCAGGTATACAAGTGAGATGTGGAGGATTTCTGTGCCTGAGCAGTAAGTCAGTATCATGATAGTGAGTTGATTGTGGCGGGTTCCGTCCAGGCTAGAGAAGGCCACCCTCATCCCAGGATACAAGCTGAGAACTGTTTTGTTAACACATCGTAGAAACTTCCCCTCAAAGAGTTCATTCACATTTATTATATTTTCTGTTAATTGCAGTTCGGGCGACATGTTCAAGTCCGGCTTGTTGTAGGGTTAGCAATGACAGGGAAGTTTCCAAGTTCAGGAAAACGGGGAAATACTTTTGTAGAAATCCCATACAGCTGCGTCTTCGGCGAGAGTTTCTACAGAAAGTGCCTTGGGGGTAGAAGGTTGTTTCCTGGTCTTATGGGATTTTCCTGTTACTGTTTACTTCAGTAGTTTGGGAATTCTGTGAAAGGTTAATCAGGGATAAGTCACCAAGTTATTAATGTGAAACTGCATTGATTTCAGTTTATATTATATCGAAGAAAAGCAGTCCCCATACACACACGCTATGTATACGTATGTATGTGTGTGTGTGTGTGTGTGTGTATATATATATATATATATATATATATATATATATATATATGATATATATATATATTATATATATATATATAATATATATTAATATATATATATATATATATATATATACACATACATACATATACCAAGTTTTCTTTAGAAAGAAAGATAATGGTCAAAATACACACCACTAAGGGGAGGACAGAGTAATCTGGACACATTGCATCAAAACCGTGCAATAGTTGATATGATTATGTATCTGGTAGTTAGTTAATTGCTGTGAATCATAGCCAGAGCGAAGGTTAACGTTTACCAGAAATACTGTTGTGGTGAAATTATCCCACCAATCCTGAGGTGTTTTATCCATTTCAAATGGTATTCCCCACTGTTTCACCACTACAGAACACGGAGAGTCCTTGTAGGGGGGTAGTGCCATCAATGCACCTCACGCGCGGTGTACTGTAGGCATTACTTAAGGTTCTTTGCAGCGTTCCTTCGGCCTATGGCTGCAATCCCCTTTCATTTCTTTTACTGTACCTCCATTCATATTCTTTCTTCCATCTACTTTCCACCCTCTCTAACAGTTATTTCATAGTGCAATTGCTTTGAGGTTTTCCTCCCGTTACACCTTGTAATCTTTTACTGTAAATTTTCCTCTCAACGCTGAACGACCTCATAGGTCCCATTGCTTGGCCTTCAGCCTAAATTGTATATTCTATTCTGTGGACATGGATTTTAGTCACCACTCATGTAGAAGTACTATGAATAATATATATATATATATATATATATATATATATATATATATCTATATATATGTGTGTGTGTGTGTGTGTGTGTGTATATATATATGATATATATATATATATCTATATATATATATAGATATTTATATAATATTTATATATAATATCTAATTAATATTATATATATATATAATATATATAAATATAATATATATTATATATATCTATATATATAATATATTATATGCATGCAGTGGGACACAGACTCGAATCTGAACCTATCACTTTGATGATATACTGTACGTGGCCTTTGAGAATTCTAGGATTTTCAAAATTATTAGTTTAAATCTAATGCTTTTTCTCTGCCAGTTTGCCAAACTTGCAAAGACACCAAGGGAAAATGTCTACATTAAAGTACTTTGTGCGTGTGTGAGTGTGTGTGGTACGCGAATATTTCTGAATGTGCGTTACACTCAAGTTGTACACATTGTGCACGAATTGAAAGAAGTATGTTATGTTATACGTTTATCTCCTGAAAGGAAGGCGCCATTGAAAACAAGACGACATTCGTTTTCATGGTTTTCTTTGGGTCGTTGAATCAGTTATAAAATCTCATTGCAATTTCTCATATTTTCTTTTCTTAGAAGTGCTTTTACTTATTTATGTATGCATGAGTTGAACTCTCTGATTTGTCAAACAGTTACTTTCTATTCACCTTTACGATACTGCAGATTAATATTTGATGATATAATGAGTTGTCGTTGTCCCATGAACATGTAATGTCAGTGAATTAAGATCTATCAACATTGATAATGTATTGTTTTCAAGTTCATTGACGAATATTGGCAGCTAAAATCCACGTAAAGATTAAAAAAAAAAGGAAAAGAAAGGAAAGGGGAAACCTCATTGTTTTCGGCTGTAAATTGAATGTGGGAGACACTCATTAGAACACTTGCCAGGGCTAATTTCGTTATGGTGGTGTAAGCAAGTTTGCATGTGTGAGGAAGCCTGCTGTCGGGCGCATTGTCTGTCGAGATAAATTGCTTACCGTTCGTGCGCTATCGTCGTTAAATATTCCAGAGATGAACGTGGTTGCCCCCCTCAGATGCTTTTGTTGTCGTCGTTGTTGATGATGTTGCTGCTGCTACTGTCATTACAGTAATGACAGTTTTTTTTATCATTTACATTATGATAAGCATTAATAATGTTTCCATAGCATCGAAAAGGACGGGAATATACGTGAGGGTGTAGACGGCATATCCCCACCTGTGAGACGATACGTATCGGCCTGGTGATTGAACCTAAGGACCTTCATTTTGCAAACTTATAAAAGCGGCCAGCAGTAGGGGAGAGTGACCTGGGTTTCGTCGAATGCGTACCTAAAATTATCTTAGACTGTGCGCCACACAGAAAAGACATACAGACTCTTTGCTTCTGGTTAAGTAGAGATTAAGTGAAGGTTCTTGCTTTTAGTTAAATAGAGATTAAGAGGAGGTTCTATCCTCGACAGTTTCTGCGACGGGGTTGGGGGGCCGGGGTCTTCCGTCTTCACTGTTAACCCCTTTGATATTGACGTTCTTGTTTCCTGTTCAGTAAACTACTTTTTTATCGAACATTATATGCGGTATACAAAGTTAACTTATTTGGATAATGTGAAACAATGGGTACAAATTAAAATATCTTCATGCCTCAACATTTTAGTATCACGTCCGTGGTAGCCGAGTTTTGACCTTCACAAAAAATACGTTTCGTCACCGGTTATCTAAGCGTATCCCCCCCCCCCCCCCCTCTCTCTTCTCTCTCTCTCTCTCTCCACTCTCTCTCTCTCTCTCTTGCCTCTTCTCTCCTCTCTCTCTCTCTCTCTCTCTCTCTCTCTCTCTCTCTGGAGGATATGTTATTGCTTAATTAAAACATCGATTATTATCAGAGCGGGAATTTCTAGTCTTGAAACTTCTAAAGATAAAAGACTTTAAAAACTTTTTTCCTCAACTCGCTGAAGTTGGTCGAAGCCTTTAAATGACATATTGTATATCTATGTATTTTATTACATATAAATATATTTGTATATATGAATTGTGCACATGATCGTTTTGTGAGACGAGTTCTTTAGTATGAAGTATCTTTTCAAGTAATAATGATAATTAAAAAAAAACTGAATAAAGAGGCATTAGTGAAATGGTAAATAGCGCCTAATTACTTTGAATTTTCCACGAAGGTTTCTGAGTAATGCCTAGATGCCCAGAAAGAAAAAGAATATATATATATATATATATATATATATATATATATATATATATATATATATATAGTATATATATATATATATATATATATATACATATATATGTCATATCACATAACCGTGATTCATATACATACATCGAGCTACAAATGTCCCTTTAATATCTAATTCGCTCTACCTCGGAATTAATATATTTCATATATGTTAACCGAGGGGGAATTTTTTAGTCGATAAGAGATTTGTCGGCTCACGGGCGCTAACCATCGAACCAACAAATTCAGGACGCACAGTGGCGGTGTGGTCTAAGGCTTCACTGTGCGACCAAAATTTGTATACCATATATATATATATATAATATATATATATATATATATATATATATATATATATATCTTTTCTTATTGTGCAGAGAAAAACAGCCCTAGACTGACTGAATCTTATTGGAATCCTCGGTATTTTCTAGATGAAGCCCATCGCCATCGGGTAAACCGGATGGAGACAGCGAACAAGTGGTTATTAGTATGGTTGCCTGTTGTGCTTACAGTACTTATCAAATGTTCAAGTTGATATACGATGCTCTGAAGAGAATTCGAAGAATGTAATCTTACCGTCTGTTACTGCGAAAAGTCGTTAGTAGTCTGTGTCTGAAAATTTGACAGGATCTGTCTTAAAATTTCCTTTCCTATCATCAAGCATTAATGAAATGAGCAGCTTATAATTATCATACAGTTATGCAGCGATTTTCAGATCACTGTGGCAGATGACTCGTTAGCTGCGTCACCCCCACATTCTGTACGGGAAACCGAGATAGTGAGATTTCTTGCTCATCCTTCATTCGAGTTCTCTATCTTTCGGTTTTTCCCTTCCAAGCTCAGTTTTAGTCTTCTGTAAAAGAAAACTATTGTTTTGGCTTTAACTGCCCGTCCGCCCTCAGATGTTAAAACTACTGAGGCTAGAGGGCTGCCAGTTGGCATGTTGATCATCCACCCTCAATCATCAAACATACCTAATTGCAGCCCTCTAGCCTCAGTAGTTTTATTTATTTCATTTTATTTAATGTTAAAGTTAGCCATAATCGTACTTCTGGCAGCGCTATAGGTACCAACAACATAGGCCACCACCGGACAGAAAACTCGATCTTCAGCGCATTTTTTTTTTTTTTTTTTTTTTTTTTTTTTTTTTTTTTTTTTTTTTTTTTTTTACTTGTTTCTTGTAGCTGTCTCTCAGAATAATATTACGTTCCATGTTTCTGTTATTCGTATTTGTAAGGCTATCTCCCCAAATTCAGTTTCCCATCTCTTGACTCTAAGACTGAGTTGTTTTTCCATTTTGCCAGCGAAGGCTAAGCATATTTACATACAGATACTTCATACGCAAATGTAAATACAAAGGCAATGTCAGGAAGTCACTGACATTTCCGCCGGAGAATGCAACGATCTTGCGATCTGACATGCCCTGTTCAAAATTCCTCGAGAGAGTTCCGTGCAGTCTTAATTTACCACTGGTTGGGTGCAGACCAGTAGATAACCAATGGACAGATGAAAGTTAAAGACCAGGTACCAGGCGCTTCCGTGTAACACGTACTACACGTCTTCAACGGTTAATTACATAATACTTGTCACATGCAATTTTTGTGACTACTGATATATTTATATATATATATATATATATATATATATATATATATATATGTGTGTGTGTGTGTGTGTGTGTGTGTGTGTGTGTATTATGAACTATTGTTAACATTAAGTCACGAATACTCATAAATTAGCAAATGGATGAATCGATATCTTTAATTTAATACGGTAAAGCGCCTTTTCATTATCTATGCAACTCTCATCTTCATTCTCCATTAGGGGCGAATATTTTTCATGAAACAGTGCAGATGACATTCACCCAGACCGTTCATCCACAGTCTTGCCGCTTGAAGTTCAAGACAGCAGTTTGAAGCATCCGACTTTCTACCTTTATTTACATGGCCTGGGTGCGTCCACACTACAGTAAAACACACACGTTGGTAACTGGTTGAAAACAAGTGAACGGCCTTTGGCAAGTGCTGGACAATCGTAAGGAGGACTGGTTAGGTCTACCAATAAGTCGTTGACTTGTATTCAGCCTGGTGCTGATATGTGTGCGGTAAGTTACCGACGTGTGTTTATGACGCGCTTTTATTGTGGTACGGACGCACCCTTAGAAACCTCCATATATGGACAGTATTTATATAGGTTCCTAGAAGCTTCATTTTCCTTGCCTCTCTCTCTCTCTCTCTCTCTCTCTCTCACATATTAATTACTGTCTTCAGTGCGTTGTTTGACGTTATAATGGTGCAGTGGTCACTGTGGTTGACTGATGTCAACATTATATGAGAGTTATATTCTTGATATACTTGTGTAGCTGACTGGAAGATAACGACAATATATTAGTGAAATAAACCTATTATAGTATAGTGGGTGGATTGTCTTCAGTAATAAAAAAGATCTTGCATTCACACTCCCTTGAATGACGAACTGTTCCAGCTAATACATAATACTACTTCCCACAAGGGGTTCCGAGAAGATCTTCTAAGTATATTTTAAAAAATTAAATAAAATGCCTTGAATTCTTTCTTTCACTTTAAGTCACCCTAGTCGTTTTGAATTACAGCATTAACAGCAAGTAAAAAAAAAACATGCCCCATGTTGAACAGCTGTTATATAATATCTGAACCCATTTCAGCGTTGATGAACATGGCAATGCCACGTCAGATTCTAGGGGTGTTTTAAGAATTGCGATATACTAGTTCTTGCCTTCGGTCTGTATGAATTTCAATTACCTAATCATATTTATATGTGGATTTTCCTTTTAGCTCGTATTTAAAAAATATTTTACCCCATATTTAGTATCCCGAATTGTACGTTTTTATTGTTCTGTTGATTGAGTGAGTTTGGTTTTTTTTATACTACATGGCCCTGTCATGTGGTTTTGATTGTTCGATGATATAAGCTTATCGAATTGAAGGTTTATGTAAGAGAAATATTAATTTAATGTATTGGTGCGTTTTTCAGTAGTACGATATTTTATCTGCGCAACACGAAAAGAGAGAGAGAGAGAGGTAATCAAGATTATATACGGATCGGAAAGCCAAACAGTTTTGAAAATGAATTTTATTGTCAGTTCATTTTATTAAATATTTCAAACATTTCTCCTTCATTCAATTTAAGCAGGTGTTTTATTGGTCTACGGAGCAAATTCGTTTCTTGATAGAATTTTATTTCTAATGACCGGATACTCCGTCCATTATCCATTATTTCCATCAATTTTGTTTCATGTTTTTTTATTAAGCTTTTTTTCGTTTAGGTACCGTAAAATTCATCGAAAAGAAAAACAAATGAGCAAACTTTCGACATATGGGAGGTGGAACCTCGGGGGAAAAAAAGGAAAAAAAAACGATAACTATAATACAAGGACTTTGGAAATCGTACACCCGCAAACACAATTGTTGTACTCTAATGGGTTCCAGTGTCATTGTCGTGAGGTGCGCTTTATCATCATATCGTTTGCGAACTTACCGTAAATTCTGCCAAAAAAAAGTTGCACGACGCTGCGCTTGCGCGATGCGTCACTTTTTTCCGAACCAGGAAGGTTTTCGCTCAGACGTTGATCGTATGTAACGTCCGGTATTATCATTATTTATGGAAGGAAATGAATAAACAATCTGTCTCTTTTTCTGTCTGTTTGTTTACATTTTGCATTAACTTAACCTTCCGTAATTACATGTTTGTTTTCAACGTGTTCCATTTTTAAACCATTCCATGCTTACTGTTCGGACTAGTTACACACCGGAAGTAAACAAGCTTATGAAAGGTAACATAAGGTGTGCCATTTTTCGTCATAGCATTTGCAAGATTTCATAGTAATTGTCAAGACCCGTTCGTTGCTTTCGTTTCTGAAAAATGTTTATCGGGTCTTGATGGACAGCGTCCGGTTTTCTGTAATTTATTTAGTAGTAATTAACAGACGAAATTGACACTTCATAATGTCTTCAACTACAGAACGGGAGAAGAATTCTATCCTTTCGTCTTGCAGTTACAGCAGACGAAAGAGAGAGAGAAGAAAAAAAAAGGTCAACTAACGTAAGTGGGAAAACGGCGGAAATGAAAAGATAAAGAGATAAGATCTATCAGATGTTAACGTTGTTGTTTTTCGAGGCTGTAGGAATTTCTGTTGCAGTATGGCCCGAGTGCTCTTGGAGGTTTACGGCCTCACACTATTAGATGAATCTTCGTCTTGCGAGTTCGTTTTCTTCAGCGGAATGATCTACGAAGTGAATGGTTCCTCCTGCCGATTATTCATGTGTGGGTTCTCTCTCTCTCTCTCTCTCTCTCTCTCTCTCTCTCTCTCTCTCTCTCTCTCTCTCGTGTAAATGTTTCCTCTGGGATTTAGAATTGCCTGTTTGATGGGTATAGAAGGTCTGCATTCTAGTAACTCATATCTGGCGAAAACTAGCTTTCATTTCCTAGATTTATTTTCTAGACTGATAATTGTTGTGGAAATAATGCATTCTTTCAACGTTGTATTGCTGTATCCTGCACCATTTGTGTATTTTCTCTCTTCCTCTCTCCGTTACCTCAGTTGATAAAACTGACTCGTGCATCCAGTGTTTTGCTCTGTTTTGGATTAGTGGATCAGTTCATTGCAATGGGTCTCATTAAGGGAAATACGTATTCCTGTTGTGATTTTAGTACTTATCATCGTTATCTTATATATAAATTGTCCTTCAGCTTCCCTTCAACTATATCGGTTGGAGTGGTGAGGTGAGGATGACCTCGCCGAGGTCCTCCCGGTCGTAGTTGTGATGGTATTCATTTGAAAGTATGTAGTAACCTATGACTCGTGTTCGTTAATTATGTTCCTGCTCATTCTTTTAACTCTAGCTGTGACCCACGACAGTTAACCAACATGAGAATTTAGGCCTTAGGTTAGAAGAAGCATACGAACACCGTCTTTTCTTTGTCCAGCTCTGACTGAACGCTGGTTCCTCTATTGGGAGCCGAAAGTAGCTCTTATATTTGCCCCGACAATGAGAGAGAGAGAGAGAGAGAGAGAGAGAGAGAGACTTGTGTATGGGAGGGATGCTTGTACGATCAAGAGAGCCCGTGCTGTCACAAGGCCATGTTACCCTTGACAACAGTAACAGCAACAAACAGAAAATAGTGGAGCAGTCACTGTTTCTGTTAGTGCTTCTCTGCTATCAGAGAAGAACATCCGGAAAGGCCTAACGGGCTCTCTCTCTCTCTCTCTCTCTCTCTCTCTCTCTCTCTCTTCTCTCTCTCTCTCTTTTTATCTCAGTTAGGTTCGGCTTATTGTCTCGCGTCAAAATGTCTTGATAAATACACTCTTTGGGTTTTACTTGAGAAACTACCGATGATTTGTGGACTGGCTGCTCAGCAACGTAGCAGATGTAATCTGTTATTTTTCTAACGATGTGGTGTTAAAAGTAATGTTTTACCTGCATTTGACTTGCCTCAATATCTTTCACCGGTGATTTTTACTTTTTTTTATGAAGTGGTGCAATTTTCACATCGATTATTTGTTTTCCTTCGCCGAGATTATATTTTTCTTTATTTGTCGTATATATAAAATATTTTAATTTTGCAACTCACAGTCAGGTGGCATTATTCGATCATATGTAATGCACTCTACAACGCTTTTATATCAGTTCATTATTATCATAAAAAAAACAAGTGTGTATGTGTGTGTGTGTGTGTGTGTGAAGAGAGACAGACAGAGAGAGAGAGAGAGAGAGAGAGAGAAGGGAATCAATTAATGATAATAGTCTGTTATTAAGTACTTACTGCCTGTGGCCTTGATAGACCTTTTTAGCAGAAGGCACACGAAAGATGCCTGCTATTATCTCCACAAGAGAAATCATGGTAGAACGGAAGCTGGGAGCCTTGAGGTTTGTAAACAGGGGACTGCTTCGTCTCTCATCTCCGTTGAGAGAGAGAGAGAGAGAGAGAGAGAGAGAGAGAGAGAGAGAGAGAGAGAGAGAGAGAGAGAGAGAGAGAGAGAGAGAGCGATAACGATAGTATTTAATTGACACCAGATGTATTACATTACTGATGAGCTTATAATTTGGCTATGCCTGTTATTTCGTGAGATAATAGTAGTACTATAGTTGCTCTTGCCGTCGATTAAATTCGTCTTTTAACTATTATTATTATTATTATTATTATTATTATTATTATTATTATTATTATTATTCAGAAAGTCTCATAAGAGCTTGTCACTAAAAGGGTGAAGAATTCCACACTGGTGTAGGGCTAATACATATTATATTTACACCTACACCATTGTGGATTTCTACACCATTATTATTGTTGATGTTGTTGTTGTTGTTGTTGTAAAGATTTCATGTACAGAACTGTTTTATTTCTTGTCTTAACTACGTTTGTATATTTATTTGGTTATTTCGATCACACTACTGCATTTCCCCAGAGAGATATTCCTTCTCCGTTGATAACCTCCTTGATATTATTATTCGTGTGCTTTATTGAGGACGGGGTGTGGTGGGGGGGGGGAGAGCTTTTCAGTAACCGTCATCAAACTCACCTCATGATAGATGACAAAATATTATTTAGGGATTAAATCTAATGCTTCTTGTGTAAAGAGTTTTGTACATATTAAAACGTTCACTCGTCAGATCAAGGTAAACTTTTCTTGCAAGTGTTTGTGATTCTCTGCCTTCGATTAAGCTGGAGGAATCTGGAAGCGTTGTCATTTCCATAATATGGATGTACACTGGAGAGAAGCTGGGTACTCGTTTTTAGAGAACATTAAGGTGTATAATGTCCCCCTTTTTTAAATGAACTTATCGCGTTTTGAAAATGGCTTTTCAGTTGGGGTGGAAGGTATAGTGTTTCCAGGGTCAACGTTGCGTTTGACAAAGTCATCAAAATATGTGGTTCCGAAATCTAGCAAAACATTTCCACGCTTAGCCATGCCTTAGGTACGTGGGTGAGAAAAAAAAATAAAAATAAAAACTGCGTTACATTGATTGGTTTGGAAGAGCGACATCAGAAACCATTCGATCCTGCAGAAACGACCAAATTGTGCTTGCACCATGAGCAGTGATGCTTGTTGGAGTCATTCAGTAAGTGCGGAATGTACGCATAGGGACGCCAGCGCATCTTCTACTGTTATTGCGGAAGGTGTGTGCATGTGTGTGCGTGCGTGCACGTGTACGTGAGCAGCCGTTTTCCTCGTACCATTGTACGGCACCGGCTCTGATTGGGCATGCTGCAGCGACACGCCCAACTGTCAGCATACCCACCACGCGCCGTCACGCAATTGTTCCTTTGTCCCTGCTCGCGTCATTGGGTGCTACATTCCTGGTTCGTTCTCATCCTGACGTGTAGCCTCTATTATTATAGCGTCTGAAGCTCTGAGCATCCGCGGTGGAGGATGTCAGTCATGTTGATGCTGTCGAAGGTGCAGCCATTTTCCTTGTGCAGGATCACGGTCGGGGATTTCGGGGCAGCAGCAGCAGCTATGCCTACGAGAACAGGACCTGCAGCCACCTGTTGCAAAGAGGTGAAATAAGGTGTTTATCGAGTTTCATTTTATTTTTATTTTTTTATTCAGTTATTCGATCTTTTCATCCAATCTGCAGTGTGTATTTGAAACAAGGATCTGTGTACTTCTCTTTGGTGTCCGTGTCCAAGGTATATTAATTAAACCACAATACAATACATATATACATGGTATATATATATATAGTATATATATATATATTATATATATATATATATATCTATATATATATATTCGAGTGATGAAGTCGGAAGTTTTAAACCAAAGGCCCAAGTTCGAATTTTTGGCTGGGACACATGCACTTAACAATGAAAAGGAAGTCATTCCCGAGATATAGTGAATGTGATATTAAAATAATTTTTTGGCTTTTGTGTGTGTGTGTGCGCGCGCGTGCCCCCTACGTTGAATCATAAAACAAAGTTTTAAGTGCCTGAGGCACGTTCATTGCACCATCGAAGTTGAAGCTTTGTCTAACCTTTTGGCATGTGGACCCAATTCTGTTGTGCAGAGGACAGTGGGGCACAGACACAGCCAAAGGATATGAGTAAGTGGTGTTTCCTAGGAATGCGTCGGGCCAAGTAAAATGTCTCCGCGCGTCACGGTGTCCTGCCGAAACTCGCCTCGTTTGTCATTCGCCTACTCAGTTTTAGTCAGGCTCTTCTCGACGGTGGAAGGACTCCGTCCTGTCATTTCTCCCTTCCCGTTTTCTTTCCCCTTTTCCCCTCCGTCTCCGTCCCTGGACGATCAAGTCTCTGTTTATTCTTTGGTTATCGGGAGTTCAACTTCTTCATGCCTCTACTGAAGGCTGCCAAAGGTTGATAATTTTTGTGTATTTATTATGTGTATTGTGTGTGTGAGTGTGTGTACGTGATTTCGATACTCTTCCAAAACTGAAGTTTTTGTGATTTTTAAAAAGTACAGCAATAATTTTTGAACAATCAGGAAATACACAATGGTGCAAAAAGTGATGAAACAATGTTAAACGAAAAATAATTGCGTTTATTTTTCTTTTTACTTCAGTTGGGCGTACGTGTATTCTTCCTACGTGGTGCAGCGGTAAAAATAACAGTGACTTATAATATTTTTCTGTCATGTATATAAATATATATTTACTGTTGGTCTTCAGGACTCCCCTAGAATCAGCAGATAATGAACAAGCATATTTCACTAGATTTCTTGACACTGCTATTATTATTATTATTATTATTATTATTATTATTATTATTATTATTATTATTATTATTACGATAGCTGAAATGGTCACAAACTTGCTAAGCAAACTTTTACAAAATAGCTTTGTTTCGCCTTTGTATGTATATATATATATATATATATATATATATATATATATATATATATAGATATATATATATATATATTATAATTTATTTCAATTATTGTGGTTTTTTTATTCGCCTGTGTATGTATATATAGTAATTATTGTGGTTTTTTCGTAAGTGTATATCCGAGACGAGTTTCGTCTCTTCTATAGCCAGCAGAGCTTTCCGTTTTCTTCAATGCCAGAGGATTTTATCTGGAACCTTTCATCACCTGGAACTGCGGAATGCACCCGTGGACAATTGGTCCGCTTAAAGAAGCGATTAACTCCATTTGTGAGCAGCACAAATATAAAACTCCATACTTCATGGTTGCACGAGTGCCAAGTAAAATGAACTTACCTTGTTCTGAGAACAGTTACTTTCTGAGAACGCCGAGCTTGTACGAAATTCGATTGCATCACGAATTATTGTCATTGTTAACTGGTTGCCAAACAGTAAATGTGTTAATTCGCATATCGCAGGATTTTCGTGTGCATAGGAACCACCAACTCCTGATTGGCTAACTTGCATGCAACGTGAGTCCGCCACTGATTGGCCGCAGCAATTGTCTTGTTTTTAAATGACTGGCAGACTGTCCGTTGCAGTTGCCTTCTCTCTCTCTCTCTCTCTCTCTCTCTCTCTCTCTCTCTCTCTCTCTCTCTCTCTCTCTGTCAGACCCAAAGTAAACATGTAACTGATTTAGTATTATGTGTGTGTATTTTTCATAGTTGTTAAGCCTTTATTGGCTGCTACACAAACATACATACACATTGTACTGTATATATTTATATATAATCGAAAAATTCATTGGCGCATTTAGAATATTATTATGAACCCGTAAAAGGCTTTAGTGTCGGAACGATATGCGTTCAAAACATGATTTTGGAAATTCTGGTAAATAAATAAAAAAGAAAAAAAAAATTAAAAATCCCTATCCCCTCTTCGACAGAACTTCAGATTGGAATCAGGGTAGCTATACGAATTGGTGGTCTTTGCTTCTGAAATACGATCTCTCAGTCAGGGTCTATAAGAGGGCTGGCGGATTTTATCGTTGAATTGGCGACCGGTTAATACATTACTGGAGAGAGAGAGAGAGAGAGAGAGAGAGAGAGAAGATGAGATGGAGTGGAATGATGCGAGAGAGAGAGAGAGAGAGAGAGAGAGAGAACGATACAGTTGTAAGTGAAAAAAGAAAAAAAATAGTCAACATACTCTAGGTGACTGGTTGAACTGTAAAATACCTCGGTAGATAAAAAGATAAAAATTCTAATTAAATAGAATTCGTTAGTGGTCAGATTACAAGATATAAAGTTAAAAAAAAAAAAAAAAAAAAAAAATAACGTGCATATTGATATACGGAATAAGAGAGAAAACATATACGTACATAAGAAAAGAACGCAAGAGAACAGCCAGTGTATAACTTAAAAATCCGTGCTATCCCTTTGCTTCTGAATACAAACATATACTTTTGGCAGTCTTGCAAAATGACTCTGAAGTAGTGTTCGCAATTCTTGAGAATTTTTTTTTTTTTTTTTTTTTCAGTTTTCAGATATCGGTTAAAGGGCAGGATTTTGCGTCATTTTCTTGATTAAGGATTTCCTCTCTCTCTCTCTCTCTCTCTCTCTCTCTCTCTCTCTCTCTCTCTCTCTCTCTCTCTCTCTCTCTCCTATAGTTTATTTATTTGTAAATATTTTAGGGGTAACTGCAGAAGAAATCGTGTTTATTCTTACATTTGCCTCAAAAAGTATCAATCCCCCAGTGCTTATATTATATATATATATATATATATACCATAATATATATATATATATATATATATAATATATATATATACTATATAATCTACGATTTTGTGTGTGGACTGGTGTATCCTGATTGTAATATTCTAATGAGGTATATAATTAATTTATTGTCTTGTCTTGCGTAATTTATTCATGAGCATAATTGTGACGTATCATTAGTAGATAGAGGAGAGGCGAATCACTTCAAGTCCAAGTAACATTTCAAATATGAAGGAGTTTTCCGGTGACAGTTGTTACTAGACAAAGACATTGGCAAAAAGGCTAAAGGGCTTTGGACACTACTTCCCTTGCTTCCATTTCTGACTAAAAGCTTAGTGTCCAAATTATTTTTGTTGTTCGTATGTATGTATGTAAATATATATATATATATATATATATATATATATATATATATATATATATATATACGTATATATAATTTGTGTGTGGATATGTATTGTTAGTACAATATTATATACATATATATATATTTTACTACCAATATCACATATGCTTGTTGTTATTAAAACTTAGTTATAGCAGTTATTATTTTTATTATACACTTAAAAGCACTAGTAGCAGTAGCAGAAAACTTAAATATTCACAGAACTTTATTTTTACGCGATTGGTGCGCATTCTTATTCTATATTATAATAGTCCTGGTGAGTTCTCGTGCTTCCTGGAGTTGAATGTGCGCGCGCGCGCACGAGAGAGCAATATTCGCACGAACGTGCAACCGGTGGAAGAAGAGCCTTCTTGCATCTTCCTGGGCGAATCATCCCATTTAATTTGTGTAGAGGAACTCCTTGTCTTTCTTCTGTCCTATTGTGTATATCTCAGACGACAGGATGCGGAATGGGTGGATCTCTCTCTCTCTCTCTCTCTCTCTCTCTCTCTCTCTCTCTCTCTCTCTCTCTCTCTCTCTCTCTCTCTCTCTCTCTCTCTCTCTCTCTCTGAATTTTCCAACAGAAATAAGGAAAACTTGTCAAATGGAAAACCCCCGAGAGATTCTCCGCGTAATCAGTGTCGTTTAGCTTTTGTTTTGATTGTCGAAGGTTACAAAATCTGTCGTTACGTCAGTCACGTCATATCAGTCCTTTTTCTGTGTAGGATGCAGGAAGCCTGGATTCTCTGGCGTAATTAGACTCTACGAGTATTATTGATTCTGATTCGGCAACAATGCAGGACTGCGGAGATTGTGTGTGTGTGTGTGTGTGTGTGTGTGTGAGAGAGAGAGAGAGAGAGAGAGAGAGAGAGAGAGAGAGAGAGAGAGAGATAGCCGTATATAGTTCTTGTAAAACTTTGCAGGCAGTTAGGAGGAGACAGAACCAGTTTCTATGGTATACTCAAACGATAAGTCAGTAGGGAAAAATGGTTATACCTTATCCTCTTTTTTCTCTTCTTCTTCTTCTTCTTTTTCTAATATGAATTAAGATTTTTCAGAACACGAATATCATAAAGGCCGGGGTCTTATGTTTTACATTTAAGGGAACTACGTGTGTACATTAGAAAGAAACAGTTTGTAATGTATAATTGTCTTCTGAGCTTAATGAGATTGTAGATTTATTTCATTTTCGTTATTCGATACCTCAATTAGAGGCATTAGTTAGACTCGGTGCTTTGAAAAATACCCTTTTCACATGAAAACTGTGATATTGCGAATTGTTATGTATGGCTGAGCTTGGATACTGAAATAAACTTCAGTTTTAGTAATATTTGCAATTAAAGTAAAACTCCCATTATTATGCAAAGATCCTTTTCTGTCCTGTATCTTCTGTTTCCAGTCAGAAAAATTTTTCACTAAGAGATCATTTTCCCTTTTATTACTTACATTTTTAAAAAATCTTCCCTTTCTCACTGAAGCATGGGCCAATTTTATACCGGCTAACGTTTCGTTGTCACTCGGAATGAAATCCTTTTCCTCTCTTGAGATTAAATCTGCCTCATCTTCTTCCCCCGAGAGCTAAGACCTCTGCCCTTCCCTCTCCCTCTGCAGGCGTGGCCATGTGCTGCCGGAAGGCGGGTGTCGTCGGCATCGTCGGGGCTGTGCTGGTGTTCCTAGGGCTGGTGCACCTGGTCGCTGGCGTGTACTTCATGCTGGCGCTGCCCATGTTTCAACTCGGGTCGAATCTGTGGACAGGGGCCTGGGTGAGTATCATTGCATGCTATCTTTCTTGGCCTGAAATTGCATCTTGTGACACATTTTATGAAGTGAATTCTGAATTCAATATCGGGAGAGTGGCTGGGTAAGTAGGCTACAACTGATGTGTAAACCTTAGCATTTGCTCCTCAGGAACACTGATGTGTTCTATGTTATTATCTGACATCCTACTGAGCTTTATTTCTTGGTAGATGAATTCACCGATGAATGTCTTATGTTTACTGTTAGTAGTTTTCGTATGTAAATCTGATTTCATGGCTGTTTCATGAAGATGCAAGTTTGCCGGATATCTGCTGTACTTACTCCCATCTTAGAGTATAAGTATTTTTTCTCAAAGAGATGTTAATTCATTGTTACCTTACATGGTCTTTTAAAAAATAAATCCCTCATCCTAGACAAGATCATTTTTGGTGGTCGTTTTTGCAAAGAAAGTCCACGAAATTACAATTCTGTTTTTTTTTGGCAAAAGAGAAACTTTGATAGCCTTATTATTGCAAATATGTTTGCAGTCCGGATATGTATGACGGATTTAGACTACTTTAGTGTTACGTATCATGAATACTTAAGGGACCTCTTTAAACACCATCTTGTAATGGGAATCGTACCCGCACATAAAGTCAATGGTGGGGACCCAATTGTTGGGCAGTGTTCACAGTCTCCCGGACTTCTTGCAGAGATAATGGCATCCTTCACTGCGCTGCTACTGACTGCTTAGATATTTTATTTTTCATAGATATGAATGCAGACGAGAATATTGTGATAAAGTAATGTTACTTGTTTATTATTCATATAGTTATTCTGCCTGCAATGCGAGTTACCTGGTTGAATGTTACGAAGTTGCCTTCAGATGATAAGCTTTAAGCGCGCACCCCCACCCCGTCCAAACAAACAAAATGGCATCTTTGGCGAACTACAACTTACCTTAATCAGTGGACCGTGATAAGGACGTATTTCATGATGGAAATAGAATACTCATCATTCCCTCCGCTAGGAGAATTGGCAGATATCAGAACCAGGATTTATAGGCATTGAAATGTTGTCTCTCAGAAGTGGCTGCTGTTATTAAATCCTTCTCTTCTTTGACAGTGTGGAATCTGTGGCGTCATTCTAGGGACCATTGGGTGGAAACAACAGACTCTTCGGAAGGGCCAAGTGATACTAGTGGCTTCCTTGAGTGTCCTAGTGGTAGAAGTTGCCAATCTTGTCATCATTCAGGTAAAACATTGTTCGTCTGGTAATGGTAATATTGTGCTATCCAACAGTGTCTGGTATAGTATTGAGCAGCCTTTATCATATCAGCCGAGTGTGATCCGTTGTTTCATTTCAGGTTGGAGAATACAGAGTTTTCCTCTCAGAAAACGACAGGAGGGTGATTGTCGAGGACAACCAGGATCTTACCATGCAGATAGGTTAGTAGCGTGAGGTTGTTTCCGTTAATGAAGACTTTGTCATATTGTTTTATATTGCACTTTGAGAAAGACCACTGTTGTATGTTGACCGATTACCATACGGTCATGAAAAAATGATATCCTGTCTGTGTTTGCTTTAACAAATGATTGTTGTCTTCGGCAGCATTTTGGTTGACAACTCTCGTGACTGCCATGGGCATCGTCGTCAGCTTTTTTGGTGCCCAGTACCTTTTTTGTGTCGTGGTAAGAGGTCCACGGGTGAAGGGGCATATGCCAGTCACAAGGTCTTTATCCGAAGAGGACCTACATCATCGACAGGTATATGTCACAAGATTCCAAACCCCAAGCTTATCCCGCGGTGCTGGAATAGATAATAGTACTTTAACTGTGGGAAGTAATAGTCTTGGTGATGAGTCTAGGCATGTGCATGACCTTCCTGGGAATGTTGGTGTTGGTAGCAGTAGTCATGTTAGTCATCAGAGAACCCTGCGTGTTGTCATTGACAAGGATGCAGGCGAAGAGAGAGCTGGTAGTACTGCGGAAGTACCCCAGCCCGCTTCCAGCAGCGCGGGCACAGCGGCAGAAGGGGAACCTTCGAGTCAAGAGAGAGATGCAGCGGGGTCCTCGAAGGACCAGGCCCCAAGGACCCCGGAGAAATGCGTGCCATATTTCCTCAGGAACCACAAAGCGACCTGGCAATTTATTATACCGGAAGTGGTGGAAGAGATGCGAATGAGTCATCGATTTTCGGTTGCGGATTCTTTCCACGACGGCCACTCTCGCACCTCGACTCTTTCCAAAGCTTCCAAGTCGTCCTTCCACCCTCACAGGCCAAACCCATTTGGCCAAGACCACAGACCAGATGTCATTGATGTTAATCGACAGCAGCAGCATCCGGCAGCCTACCAGGAATACGAGATGGCCCGCAGAGGAGGGACCCCTTCCAGCTGCAACACTTCGTTGTATTCCATACCTGGAAGCTGTGGAGGAAGGTCTGGATCGAAGTCCCCTTCAGGTCACAGGATTGTCAGACCAAATGTTCCTCCCCCAGCCCCTCCCCCAACCAAAAGCACAGCAGCACTCAGGGCTTCCTCGGCAGGAGGTTGGCAACCCTGTGCTGTCCTTCAGTATCCTTCACAAGGTGGCGGTGGATTTGTCGTAGATTTAGACTGACCTAGTAGAATGTTAGGTGCGTTTTCAAGTATGAATGAGGCCTCTGTATATCGTGAATCTATACTGCACACTTATTTTATACTATAGGTAGTATATGTTTATGTATTGCACACTCTTGCCATTGTCTGTAGTACCTAAATTTAGTATCCTTCGTTGTTAAAGCCGATTTATGAGGAACTGAAATGATGACATTAGATGAAATACTAAATCATTTGGAATCATTTCCTCTTGGATAATTAGCTATGGTTGTTAATCTGCTAGCATAAAGAGCAGAAAATCGTTTGAATATAAAATGATGCTAATTGCTTGTTGTGTTGATTTGACTCTTGGCAAGTTTGACCGTAATTAATAGTGGTTGTGATTTCTTGGCTTTTTTACCACATGTAAATATTAGTACTTATCAAACACTACGTTATTTTTCGTACGACGAGGTTTCTTATGTATATGTCATCCTCAAGGCAACCTCATTCTTGCATATAGACGATAATATTCCATCCAGCCTTCATTCCCCTGATGAGTTTCATTGAAAAAGAACCATGTGTGGAAAAAAGTATACCTCATTCCGAACTGACCGAGACAGCAATAAAGTGTAGTAAATGTCGAAGCGACCCGAGAGTGTCGTCAAAACAATCTTCATTTTATCAGCGGAAGTTGCGCGTCCCGTTCAGGCTGCTGAAGAAGTGTGAAAAGTGCCACGCTTTCGTCAGAGATGATCTTACACGAAGACCCGGTGCCTTAGTCAAGTGTATTGTAGCTGTCAGGTCTTAGGTCTAATGACGCCGAATTCATCTAGACTATTTTCGTATTCGGTTGATTTAACCGTCACTTCTAGGAAAACCCTGTATTTGTATATTTTGTCACTTTTTATATTCATGGCCAATAAATTTTTAAAAAAAACTTGTAAGTAAATGTTTTTTGGATTTTCACTTAA
This sequence comes from Macrobrachium nipponense, assembly GCF_015104395.2. NCBI lineage: Eukaryota > Metazoa > Arthropoda > Malacostraca > Decapoda > Palaemonidae > Macrobrachium > Macrobrachium nipponense. The sequence continues at coordinate 3,924,935 of NC_087208.1, read as the reverse complement.
ATCAGAGCTGTCTATAATGTAACCTATGATTTATACGTAAAACAAATCGCATGCAGGCACAAACATTCATGTGTGATAGTATACAAAGGTACCATAATGACTATTCACAGATTTATCTTGTCAACAAAAATAACCACCCCTGTGATTGACATTTAAAAAGTTGCCGTGGGTGTGAGAGTAGTGATGTTGAATAGCATGAAATAGTTGCAGAGCGAGGGTATTACCTAACCTGGGGTTTAGCATCCTGTTATTGGCTTGTCTTGCATATGTTCGTTGCTTAATACTAATATAGATTTCCATTTTTCCATTTTTAGCCTCTGTAGTATGTGCTTGTACACTTATCTTCTGATTGGGTTATTGGTTTACTCTTATTACTGGTATTATTATTGATATTATTATTCCCCTAATATATTATGAGTTTCAGTTGAAGAAACTAGAATTGTTTGGCTCGTCACTCCATTTACTGCACTATTTTTTTCGAAAGCCAAAATGGTTTTAAAGACGTTTTTCCATTGTATGTCTAGGTTTTTTTTATTCGCAGCTTTTACGTTAGAAATTTTTTCTGGAATTATAGTCATTTTTACGCTTGTCCGTTTTTATAGAAATCACGAAATTAAACCAAAACAAGCAGAGCTATTTATATCAAGAGCAGCATAAAATAAGAACAAGTGAAGTCATTTATCCAACACAAAAATAAAAAACTTAAAGACTTCCCATTCGTAAACTGCTCTTTTGATGCCGCAAAAATTTTTTCCTCCAGCGATAATTATCGTCAGTACTTAAGCTTTGTGTGCAACATTGTTGATATTTGTAGTAAATCATTCCTCGATGTTCATAATTAACACTCGGGTGATTGATGACGTGGTAGTGGAGCCGATGAAAGTGTGCCTTGTACATCTTCACTTCTCGTGATGGATGGCTCATGTTTTATTATTTGGGACTCTCATTATTTGTTATATAGACAGTCAAGATCATTTGCAGCATGCTGGGTGATTTTGATTTTTCAATTCTTAAGTCGTGTCAAGACAGTCATTTAAAGGTTACTCCTCTAGAACACAGACATATAACGAAACTTAACTGGAACTGCTATTTGTCAAAACAAGGCGTATAGAATAGAATAGAATACGCACGGATGATAATGATTCATTTCAAGAGGTTTACTCAGAGTTAACAAGTGAAGCAGGTAAGTTTTTAAAAAGTCAGGTTTATTAGAATGAAAGCTAATCACACAACGTAGAAGCATTATCGGCAATATACCTATGTTAAAAACACGTGTCCTCTTGAGTGTAATAATTAGATGTTTGCATATATACCAGGAAACCCTTTTCCTTATATTAATATCCATTATTTTACCCTGCTTTTGTCAAATTCATTTGCATGTCTTTATTTAGAGCCTTTCATCCTTCATTTATTCCTAAGCTTGCCACTAGTGGCTGCCATTTTATTCACTTATCTCAATATAAGTTTGAGTGCAAAACGGGTGAACAAGACCTATGTAATAGTTTAGTTCCTCGAGAAATCTTTTTGGAGTTTCAAAATTCCATACATCCCTCCTCTTGGTTGAAGTATAATAAACTGTAGCAAGGAGATACATTGTATCCACAGATCTTGACAATGTTATCGATAGACATTTTTGTTCGATAGACACACTTATCCCAAGTGGTTTTTCTTTGTGACCAGGCTTTGAGAATGCTTCCTTTCATATAGAGGAACACGATTATCATTAACCAGATCATCGAGTTGAAATAGCTAACTCTCTCTAAGGCGGAGTGAAAGAGAGTTGAATGGGAAAACTGATCACATTCTATCAAATCTCCTTGTTTCTCTCAAAAATTCTTCATGGGAAAAGTCTTAGTTGTCTAGACAGTTTTAAAGCTCGTACAAGACACTTTTCACTGATGACTTTTTATACAAACAGGCTTGACATTCGGTAAAGTTGGATTACACGTGACATTTTGACAGTACGTACTGATCCCAGTTCGTTAGAATATATTGAAAACTTGAGATAGTGAGCCATTCGACTACAAGACTTTCAAGTAAGTCTGGAATCCAATCAACTGCCCATCAGAGGTTGGTTGTGGTTTTGCCACTCTTAGACAATGAAATATCACTTGGCATTTACTCATTATGACGCATGTCATATTGCAAACAGTGGCAGTCCAAGTGTTTAATTCATGTTAATAAACGGAAATTTGATATTTATCAAATCCCATCTAGCGCAATATAACTACTAAAGAGAATAAATAACAAGCACCAGAAATGCAAAGGTTATCAGTAATACCTGAGGGTTACTAGAGGCAGTGCAAAAAAACTACTGTAAATGTAAGGGGATGTTTTTATTACTTTAGTACCATATCAAAATGACGTAGCCTATTGTTCTTGGGGTGAGTGATCATGGAAGTGCCAAGTAAAAGTTCTTTCGGATGCTGAAGGAAGAGGGTGAAGTTTCAAGCCCAGGAAAATAATGTGTCCCAGAAAGAGAATCTTTAATTACAGACTTTATTAAAAGGAATTTTTACCTTTTCTCTCGGTGGGTATTTATTTAAATTCCCCATAGAGATAGACATTACACCTAAAGATGTAACCTCTTTGGCAGAGGTAATGAGGGTACATAAAGAAACTGACTGGAAATTAGTGTAAGGTATCTTAAGTAGTGCAGGTGTTCAGTATCATCTTTCACTCATATTTTGCTCATCTGTTGGGGTATCTATGCCACTACATGTGGCAGTGTAAGGTAAAAATTCACACACAAGTTCAGGAAACAAGTGATTTATTCCCAGCATCTGGTGGGTAGGTCAGTTGTACGACCAATCCCCAAAATGAGGTTGATGCCTTGGACATTCAAACGCAACTTAAGACAGGTGCCTGTAGTCGCTACAAGGGAAGCCAGGACCTTTCAGAATTTCTTACTCTCTGCCTTACTGTGTTTACAGTAATTTAATCAGCATAAATTAAAGTTGCAGGTTTGTCACAACTTGATGACAAACTTGATTTTCAAAAGCCACGACCATCTCATTGTAGGCTAACCAAATTAATGACAAAAACTATTGCAAGGTAAAGCATATTTGGATTAAAATGCTTTGGGGTAGTATATTTATTGGTAGAAGTTGGTGTATGTTAAGCTACAACTACAAAATGACAAATTTTTAATCAATTTTTTTTTTCATAGCTAACAAACCCTCGTCTTAACAATAGGATAATCTTCTTGCGCCAGCTGGAAACTCGTTAAAAACAATCAAAGATTGTAAAAACACCAAATAATGTTTTTAATGCAACGCAGTATCATTTTCTTCAAAATCATATAGTAGAAATAATAACAAAATGTAATTTTGGAAAAAAAAATTTCAGATGTAAATTTTTACATTACTATCACTATTACAGTAATCTATCACTATTACTATCACTATTACAGTAATCTATCACTATAGATTACTGGTTTTCATTATGATTAATAAGTATGGAGGTTCAGTTGTAGCTGTAGTGTTAGTGATAGTAGATTTACAACAGATTTGTATAGTAATGAGAAAACTAGTAAGAAGTCACTTTATTATAATAAAGCGTAAAATAGGGCGACCACATTCGCTCAATTCTTTCTAATTTCTAATCATTTTTGTGACTAATTATTTTGCTTACTGTCTCATTCTGATAATTGGAGTGATAAATTATCTTGCTTTTTTAAAATTTAGTGTGTTGCAAATACTCTTTATTTTGTGCTGTAGATATAGTATAAGTAATGCAAAATGCAAAAACTGCATGAAGTAATGTACGGTAATGAGCACTAGCAAGCATGCCATTTATGGCATCCTGAACGTCCTTTGAGTAGACGAACCTCTGTGACACTTTTGGAACAGTATTTTTCTTTCATTGAATAAAAAAAACTGATTGGTCTCTTCATGTCGTCTACGTTCCACACACCTTTGCTGTTTTCACATAAAGTTCTCCAACTTCAGATTTGTCTCAAATCATGTCTGTAGTCTTGTAAAGCAAGTTACCCATCCTCCGCTAATACGGGATATCTACTGTAATTCCATACATGCTGAGTACTTAACTTACTAATTGTTCCTCTCACTTAATCATCACAATCCCAAACCACATCAGTGTGGACACTACGACCCTGCTATGCTACTTAATGTCATATGATATTCTCAACACATGAAATCCTAGAATTTGGTGGTTACTTTTTAAAGTCAAATATCATTAAAAATGCCTTATCAGTGACCATGTTTCTGCTCTTTTACTGACAGGACACTTATTGATAGGTAGTCGAACAATTTGTTTCCACTGTATCCAAGTTCTCACTGCCTCTCTCTACTTGTAAAACAGTATGGACTAGAGGAGCAGTGAGAGCTTGGATGCAGTGGAAAAAATGTTGACTGCACAAGTTCAGTGTTTTATTTATCATTTTTCTGTCTGTTCTAGTGTCGTCTGTGTACCTTCAATTAGAAGGTTGCATCCTGCTATGAAATGTTTCGTCATCCAAGTTTGAGTTTTACAACTTGGTTTTGTGTTTTGGTAATTGGCGTTATTGTTTATTGTATGAATTCTTTGTAATATCGTTCATTGTTGGTGTAAGTAATTCCTCGCAAGTGAACAGTCCGTTCGGGATTGTTCGTTATGAACGAAATTTTCGTTGAAATTATTTTGTTTTTTATTTATTTATTTTTTCTTTTTGTGATTGGTGATTATTTTCATTTCTTTTTTTGTTGGGCCACTTTTTTTTCCCATTGTTCCTTTTGCTTGAGTAAGATAGTAATATTAGGCAGAAGAGAACTTTTCATAAAAAAAGCAACTTGGTTATAACACACTACCTTACGAAGGGAGCACTATATGATCCTTGATGGAAGATTGAGCCTGGACGAAGGTCACTTGTCTTTAGTGATGAAGATGGTGGTCTTAGCCTCCTATGGCTAAGAATATTCCAATAATATGTATAGGTTAAGCAGGCCTAGAGTATTAGTCAGCGTTCAGCCTTACAGCAGTGCAAATACTATGTATGGTAATTAAAGTCCATTAAAACTAAAGAGGGCTTACTGTAACTGCTTACAACCAAATTTTCAAGTTAGGCTAGATTGAACCTACTTGTGTTCTCCTAGACTAGTTTATTTATGTAATAAAATTCTGATTGTATTTATTGAATTAATTTAATTGTTGAAATATTGAAACATTCTCCTTTCCTGTTATAAATCAGTCTAGGCTCTACTAGCTAGTATCATTTTGAGTTCTAGGGTAGGGTGTGTCGCTTTTAATTCTTAATTTTGCAGCTTGAGTGAGAAGAATTAGCTTTTATACTGGTGTAAAGTCTCCTGAATTATCCTATTTCTGCTTGTAAGGCAAGGCAAGTGATGTTTTCAGTATAGACTAGGCTGTAAAGTGAGTTGTGTTGTCCGAACACAGTGCACTCGATTATTCGAGTATAGAAGCTGTGTAACCTCTGTTAAATTTACCGTCCACTAATGAACACTTATCAAATTACCGCACAGTTTATTCTTGTCATTTGAACCGGATTTTGATGCTCCAGGGTAGCCTAGCTATATGTTGTTTCTGATTGACCAGCAGGTCTAGGAGATATCAGTATTCATTGCTGTAGAGCATGTTTAGTTAAACCTATTGAAAATTTTGAACACATTGCAGTCTATTATGCTGGAATTATTCACATGCCCAAAATAACAACCTATGATAGCATATGTGCTGTTGCCTAGTCAGGTTTATTCACTGTGTCTTTCATTTCTTTTGTGATTTGTTATCCTAACTGATTGATTCTGCATTATTGTTGAGATTGTAGTTGTCAATATGGAGAAGATGGACAAAATTATCAGTGATATCCGTGAGGATTTAATGAAAACTGTAGGTTACAATTCAAATGCTGTAGCTGTTAATGCGGGAGTCAGTCTTTTGGTGTCTCTAGAGAAATCTCTTATGCAAAAGTGGGCATCTTATGATTCTTATTAGAGACCGTATCGCACCAAATACCATGATGAAGATGGTCATAGTGATAAAGTATTCATGATAAAATTCATGGTGATTATCATGAGTTAATGTGAGGTTATCCTTGCATTTGCAGAGTTTCAAGGCTTTACCTCCTCCTAGTCCCAATTGCCCACCTAGTCCACTTCCTTCTTTATTACTTAAAGTTAAACTTCCAGAAACAAAGTTGAAGGAATTTTTTGGAGATCCATTATACTGGACACAATTTTGGAATCAGTGCGAGTCATTGGTAAGTAATAGAGTAGATCATGATGATGTAACAAAGTATATATATTTCACACAGTGTCTTAGAGGTCAAGGTCAAATGTGTTAGCAGGATGTAAGTTAGAACCATCAGATTATGGAGATGCTGTGAAGTCAATACGTAAAGTTAATTTATGGGGATGAAGAAAAGACAGGCATAATTCTTTTCTGACACTCATTAATTTGGGAATACTTAAGTACAAAAAGAAGATTTTCAACTTTAGAATTGAATTAGATGTGCCAAATAGTCAATGGTTAATTCAAGATTGTAATTTTGAAGTTTGTCAAGGAAGCAGAAGATTTTCTTTTCCATTTGTATAAAACGATGTACTTCAAGTTAAATCAACTTATGTCAGGACTCCAGAAATTAATAGATTATTTAGATCAAGAAGATAAAAGTAATGTACCAAAAGCCTCTTAACAGTAAATCCTCCACAGCACCCCATACAGTCTGAGAGTTCATCACAATATAGTAGTTCTTCAGCAGTTGGCACTTATTCATCAACAGTTGTTTATAATAGCATTTTTTGTAGTTAAGCTCATAAGCCCTTTGATTGTACTCAGTACGCCAACATTGTAGCTAGGAAAGGTCATCTTGAGCAGTTAGGCAGATGTCCGTGTTGTGCAAGAAACATTTTGTTCCTTACTGCCAAACAGTTATCGATACTTGTCATTTCTCTGTATCAGTGTAGGCCTTAAACCAACTAAAGTAGGTAGTGTGCACTCTCAGCCTGGTCAGAGTCCCTCCAAGATTGAAAATAAACCTGAGAAGTCAGTTGTTGATGTGAATGCAAATCCCCCTCGATTAAAGGGTGACCCTGCACCTACAACCCAAGTTATGTCAGTAGTTGAAGGTTGTAATAACATTAAATTATAATGTAGCCCTAGCAACAGTAACAGTAAAATCTGATTCTGGAAATTTACTTAAAAGTAAGATCATTCTTTGGTAATGGATCACAAAGGTCATTTATTCATGAAGATTTTACCATTTAGCTTGGCTTGAGAAATGTAGCCAATTTTGAAATGAGATTTGATAGCTTCAGTGAAGGAGGTCCATCAACTAATTATGAAACTTAAACCTGTTGTCTCATTAGGCAACATGAAGAAGAGAATCTCAATGGCTGTTGTTGATAAAATGCCTAGCATTGTCACCCCAGGACTACATGCAACAGTACAGAAACTTACCAAAATGGGCTATACTTTAGCAAATAAATAAATTGACTGACATAGTTGATAATGTACAAGTTACGATAGGCTCAGATTTCTTTGGTAGATAGTTGTCTGGTAAGACCCCTCTAGGTAACATAAATTTGTATACATCACCTGGAGGACATCCCATTTATGGTATTACTATTGCAAATTTTCCTTGCAAAGAGCCAGTATCTTGTCCTGGAGCTTTAGTATGTTGTCACAACTCTCAAGTTTGAGATTACTCCTGGTGTCACAGAACCACAACACAGCACAGCATATGGTGGTGAAGTAGATGAAATTCTTTTATAGTTCACAAACTTTGTGACTTGTATGTGATGGGCATGAACCCTATTAAAGATCCACCTGAAAATTTCAAAAGTTAATTTCACTTTGGAACCAAAGTCAAGTATGTTATGGGAGATATTGGATGCAGTTGCCATTTAAAGAAAATTGACCCTTTCTTCTGACCAATTATAGGCTTGCCTCAGGTCAAATGCTTAATCAAGTAAAGAAATTTCTTAATGAACCTGAGTTGCTTTCTTGCTATCAGTTGAAGTCAAATTTCATTGAAGAAGTTGAAAACCCTGTAGTAACAACTAATACTCACTACCTTCCACATCACGCTGTAGCTAAGCAATCATCTACAACACCATTACATATTGTGTACACTTGCAGTGCTAAAGCGAGTAAGACCACAGCCTCCTTAAACGATTGTATGTTAACTGGATCATTATTCCTTTTGCTTGAGTAAGATACTAACATTAGGCTGAAGAGAACTTCAAAAAAAAAGAAAAAAAAAAAAAGAAGCTTGTAGGTTATAACAAGCTGTCTTACAAAGGGAGCACTAAATGATCTTTGATGGAAGATTGAGCCTGGACGAAGGGCACTTGTCTCAAGTCATAGGAATCTGAGGGCTCCCTAGGCTAAGAATATTTCAAGAATATACATAGGCTAAGCCAGCCTAGAGTATTAGTCATCATTCAGCATTGCAGATAAGCCCTACTTTATCATTTATAATAATAATTTATGCCATAGTAGGCCAGTTTTAGGTGAACCGAAGTGTATGGTAAGTTACCTATACCTGAGTTTTAGGCTAGCCCAGATTTATTTATTTAATTAAATTTCCATCCCTGCCATGTTTTGTGCAGTGGTTAGCTTATTGATTATTATTAAGACTTATTTAAAGTCCATTAATACTAAATAAGGCTCACTATATCTGCTTACAAGTTTGGGGACTGAGGTCCCCATGTAAGTCAACCCAAGTTTTCATGCTAGGCTACGTTGAACCTGCTCATGGTCTCCTAGACTAGTTTATGTAGCAGAATTTGATGGCATTTTATTGAATTAATTTACATTTGATTGTTGAAACACTGAAACATTGTCCTTTCCTGTTATAAATCAGTCTAGGCTTTGAGTTCTAGGACAAGTTGTGTCGATTGAATTCTTTCTTTTGTAGCTTGAGTGACAAAAATTAGCTTTTATCCTAATGTAGTCTTCCAAATTATCCTATTTCTGCTTGTAAGGTAAGACAAGTGATGTTTTCAGTATAGGCTAGGCTGCAAAGTGATTTGTGTTATCCGAACTTGGTGCAGATTATTCTGAGTATAGAAGTTGTGTAACCTATCTGTTAAATTTACAGTCCACTAATCATCACTTATCAAAGTCCCACACAAAAGAAATTGCTCGACTACCTATTAATAAGTGTCTTGTCAGTAAAAAGAGTAGAAACATGATCAATGATAAGGTATTTTCAAGGATATTTGAGATTTTAAAAAGTAACCACCAAATTCTAGGATTTCATGTGTTGGGAATATTATATGGCAATAGGTAGCATAGCAGAGATGTAGTGTCCACACTGTGGTTTGGGACTGTGATGACTAAGTGAGAGGAACACTTAGTAAGTTAAGTAGTATGTATGTATGGAATTACAGTAGACATCCTGTATTCGCAGAGGATGCAAATAGCTAAAATCCGAAAATACTTAAAACCCCTCTAAAAATGCTTATACCCAAGTATTTTAAAATACTTAAAACCCCTCTAAAAATGCTTATACCCAAGTATTTTAATAGTTTTTATAAAAAAAGTGCATTTGGTCATGAATATTAAAAGAAAATACAATAATTTGCTAATATTTCTCAGTAAAAAATACCACAAATGGTGAATTTTCCGTAAATAATGGGTATATACGGTCCACAGAATAACCCACAAAAAGCAGGGCTTGACTGTAGTAGGATATAAACCAGTATGAATGCCATAAATTCATGGGCAGGTTGTATGCCAAGTCGTACACTAAGAGAGACTAATACAAAAAATCAATATTTAATATAGTGGATAGAACTCATTTTATCAGTTACAAAAAGGAAAGAAAATCTTACTTTAAAATAATTATTTGGTGTGCAATTCATTCACATAAAACTTGATAACATTCCTGTTTGTGATGTAAAAATATAGTAAATGCCTTTGACATATGTGGAAAAACCAAATGCTGCACAATAAAAAAAAATTAGTTTACAGTTGAAAACTCCAGACACTGCACAAGTTAAAACTTTAACCTATTGGATGGCAGCATTTTTACATAAAGAAGTCTATGAAATGTGACAGATTACACAGTTAAAGGATCAGGATTTTTGACATTTCAATTACTGTTAATAACCATTTAAAAAGAAAAATTTAGCTTTTATACCCTTGACATGCTATGCAGGTTCTATGGTCATCAGGCAGATAATTAGTTCAAGTAGTCCAAAATCTTACGATAGTAAGTTCTGGTATGACTTAGCAAGAATTAGAACAAAATTTGGGAGTAAAGAAAAAGGAACCTGAGTAATGATAGGCATCATAAAGAAATGAAATGGGTGAACAAGGATGAAGACTGACAGTGGAAATTCAGTGTACTGAGAAAAAATTGCTAAAATAATTATAGTCTGGATGCAGAGAATTGAAGCCAAAGGCCACATACATAAGTGTAATTTCCCAAAGCAGCACTGTATAACAAACGCCTTACAAATAGTAAAAATTATTTCTCCTTACAAATGATAAAAATATTTCTCTTAAGTTCCCATATTAGGTAGAATTCATTCTTGTAATTTCCATCTTAGCAGCGGGTACATTGTGCATTCAGTTGTGCTTTGAGAATTTTCATATAGTTTTCATTATCTTCATATAGTAAGAGAAAAAGACAGAGGTGCCTTACAATAGACGTGACTCCAAAATTAAATCCAAGCTAAAAATAAGTCATACAAAAGACATTTTCAAAAATGACAAATTTTAAAGTAATTTGTATTTTTTCTAACATACAAACCTGAGGTTTCTGCATATGGAAATATCTCCAGCGTAGCTGGAAACCGGCCATTCAATTCTAACAAGGGTGTTAGGTAGTTGACTACTGGTGATAGGGTGGGGGAGTCCCACTCTTCCATCCGGCAGTACATACACTTACCTTCTGGCCCAAGTATCACAATGAGGGGTGGCTTGAGGTGGGCAGTATATGTTAGGAAAAATGCAAATTGCTTAAAAAATTGTCATTTGTTCCTACATGAATATAAACTCAGACTTTACATGTGGAAGACTTGCTTTTTGGTGGGAGGATTCTGAGTAAGCTTCTGAACTGACTGGTGGTTCACCTCACCTGGGGGTTTCTTCCTGGTTGTGTAGAGCACAGGAAGGAGTCCCATGCCTCCGACCTGTTGAACATATGAGTGTTCAACAGCCAGACTTCTGGCCTTTCAAATTAATGGGTTTGAGAACTATCATTGATTCAAAAAAGATGTGGATGAATCTTCAATGTTGCAGACAATAAAGCTAGAGATAAGCAATGTGTTTGTTTGTCAGCATCTCTCTTCCTTTGCTAAAGAGAGAGTAGGACCTGCTTCTAATAATACAATACGTTAGATAACAGAAAAGATGCTGATAAATGTAACTTGCATGCATTTAAGCCTGTTCCAGTACATGACGGTTCACCAACCAATCCTCTTCCTGTTAGGAGAGGAGTGGTATAATAGAGATAGGGAGGAGGACAGTCATACACACACACTCTTTTTTGCAACTGTACATTTTAGGCAAGATGCTACCTGTCCTGCTAAGGGAACTGGATGACAACATAACTTGTTGAGCAACCACCACTCCTGCCTTCAGTACCCGATAAATCAACAGGTTCTTCCTGAATTTGAGGGACAAACCAAAGGCCCAGACCTCTTGAGCTCTGGCCTGGAGCGTACAGTCACCCACTTCACCAGATATAGAGTACGCCCATTGTATAGTCTCATGAAGCCAGAAAGAAATAGTGTTCTTGGACACCTTTTTCTTGGTCAAACCAGTACTAATGAAGAGTCGTCAACACCCACCCAAGCATGTGCTGTCGAGTCCTCTTCCAGTAGTACCAGCGCCTCAGTAGCGTGGTCGGTATGGTGTTGGCGTGCCACCTAGGTGGCCGCGAGTTTGATTCTCGGGCATTCCACTGAGGTGTGAGAGATGTGTATTTCTGGTGAAAGAAGTTCACTCTTGACGTGGTTCGGAAGTCACGTAAAGCCATTGGTCCCGTTGCTGAATAAACACTGGTTCCGTGCAACATAAAAACACCATACAAACAAACAAATAAACATACAGTAGTACCGCAGCACTCTTAACTGGACACAATAGCATCTCATGTGGTTCAATGCCAACAGTGTCCTCTAAGGAGGGGATCATAAAGAGCTCGAATCTGGCATCAGGGATCGATGAATTCTGAGTCTTTGGTATGCATTTTGGGACAATTTGGAGCATGACAGATATCATCCCCTCGAGTGCCTAACATTAAAAAAAAGGCCATGTAGTTCACCTACTCTCTTCACCAATGCCAGGGCAAGCAGAAGACAATCATGAGGGTCAGATCCCTGTTTGAAAACTCTTGTAAGGGCTTGTAGGGTGCACAAGTCAGGCTCCAAAGAACAAGAGTCATAACACATGAGGAGGAGAGATCAACGCCTTTCAGGCGCAGGATTAGGCCCAGAGCACGAAGCCCGACAGGAAAGGAAGGCTGTGAGCGGTCATCAACCAGCCGTAACGGCGTCTGCAAGGGTCTAGGAACAGACGCATTCACACTATCAAGCAGAGGGCTATCCCGGGGAGAGCAGACCCACTCGAGCAAACATTCACTGGAGCTGTCCCAAAGATTTGCTATAGTCTTCTTCAATACCATGTCTTTGACAAGCAAATAACACTGGACAGGGGACCTCCTTGTAGCTTTCCCAGGTGAGCAGACCTGTGGGCCAGCTTCACCTTTTCAGGACCCTGGCACTGTTCCCATGTGGGAAAATGCAGCGGGTGAGGCACCGTCTGTGGGCTCACTCTTTCTCAAGGGCCCACGCCGCAGAGAGCACTCGGCAGTGTCTCGTAAGAACATGAGACCCCCTATTTCCATGGGTCACTTATCATCTAGATGTCAGACCTCAGATTCTTCTTTCTTAATTTTCACTTCTGTTAGCCCTGGAATCCTCAAATACTTAAGGACCCTTATAAAAATGCTAAAAACTGCTTGTTTTGTTAGTTCAAACTGACGAAAAACCCATTATAAATGCTTATACTTGTTTTTTTTTATCACAAAAAGTGCATTTAATCATGAAATTGATAAAAATTCAGTAATTTGTGGACATTTCTCGTAGAATAATACAGCAAATACACAAATTTATCCGCGAATAATGGGTATATAAGGTCCATAGAGAAATGCATGAATAGCGGTGGTCGACTGTTGTTATTATTATTTTGCAGTGATTCTTACATATTTGTTATTCATATTAACTTTCACGTAACCCTGTAAATCTCACTTGTTTGTTAAAGCCTGACAAAGCTTTCATGGATGTGTTGGGATGTAAAGGAGCTCTTGAAGGCCCTAAATAACTACCTGGTTGTAAGTTCTAGTCCTGATGTATTATTTTTGCTATATTCTTAAGTCTGTGTATATTTGTAGATTTCTCAACTGTATAGTAAATGGTTTCCACTTTTACGTTGCTTTGCTCTGCTTTGCTGAAGTTATGTGGTCCTTATAATTGTTTAATATTTTTTTAACTTATTTTACTAGGTTTTATGTTATCCAATTTCATAAATCTTTTATCATTTAATTAAGATATCACTTTTTGTATTGACATGAGGCAATATTATAGTTTGCTGTTAACATCAAATTTATTACAGGATGGTCCAGATTCCACTCCTTCGCTAGAGGATGTCGTAGCCCTTCCTGACCCTGCTGGCTCTTCTGCTTGGGTTTATCATCCTGAAGAAGATAAAAATCCAACTGCTCTATATCCCATGGGTTTGGATTTACTGTCTGACTTTCCAGATGGATCAAGAAGACTGCCAGCACGTCACGCATCTTTTGTTAATCCTCGCTATGCTCGTGTGCATCAGCGACCACAACGGGCTCAGAGTTTTGCAGTCCGCAGAGATCTTAGTATTCCAGATGTACGACTAAGACCACCACCACCTGTGGCATGCCCCGAACTGCCAAATTCTCAATTCTATTCACAGTATGCAAGACCGCATACCCGTCGCATACATCGTTCAAATTCTGTTAGTGGAAGAATATTACTTGACGAAACACCCAGTGAAGGAGCAACTCTGAGTCGCAAGTTTCATGCCTGTTCTCTGGATGATCTTGATGCTGCTCCAGTTATTGAAATAGGGATGGCTCCAAGAGAGATGAGCCGCTCAGAAAACAGCTTATCTTCATCTTTCCAAGAACCACTGGCATCTGATAGTGGATCTTCACATGAACTAACAACTAGTTTCCAAGAAAGATTTTTAGATGGCAAGAAAGTTTTAACATCATTTGGTCCACTCAGTCGCCCTGTTACTAGAGTTATAAAACCAAAGGCTCCAGCTCCACCACCACCTACAAAGCCTAAACCTTCAGTAATATCCGTTCCAGTTGCCCATAAAATTATTAAAGTAGAAAATAATGAGGATACAGAGGAGTCTTCTGCAAATGCAGTAGAAACAGAGGTAACACAACAAAATCAATCTTGTTCATCTAGTTCTGAAAAGACTACACGATTTGATACACTTCAGCCAACAGAAGAAAATTCCAAAGATTCTCGTCCACTTACAGGCATGGTAAAGCGAATTTCATCAATGGATAAACCAATACCTCTCCCAGTTATTGAAGAAAATATTAAAAATACACGGAAGAGACCTGCCCCACAACCACGTACTACAGTACCAGCCCAGTCAGAAGACTCCCCTATAGATGCATCAGTGACTAAAGATTCAGAAAGTCTTAAAGCAGCAAAGCCTGAAGTTGTAAAATCCACAAAACCTGAAATTGTAAAGCCTCCACGTACATCTATTGTTGATAAGGCTCTAAGATTAGCAGACAAGAATATGACCATAACACGACCAACTCCAGTGAAAAAGCCAGAAAGAAAGAAAACTGAAGGGAACAATGAGGCAAACTTACGACGCCTTGAGGAAGTCCTTACAAACATTCTTGACCATGGAGCACCTGCACCACTGAGAGCAACTAAATCTGATGAAAATATTATGGAAAGCCTAAAAGCTTTGGATACAAAGGTGCCAAAAAGTATTCTAAAAAAGAGCCCAGGAAAGCCTAGTAAATATGAAGTTGCACACAGAGAAGCCATTGAAGACTCTAAAGCATTACTGGAGCAACTGCCTCATGGTGAACTTCAAAGAAATAAGATAGTGCTAAGGGTTCCTTCATTCAGAACAGCTGGGTGCCAAACAGAAGCTTATCGTCCGGTTAGGCGACGAGCCTCATGTGCACAAACCAATCTCAGTGTCGCCCCACGTTATAGAGAAGCTGCAGCTAGTGGGTCAAACCCAAAACCAAATATTCGCACCACTCAAACAGAACATCGAAGCAAACCTGTGAGACGAGAAGAAACTCAGGAAACAGTAATGCCTGAATCGTCATCATCATCATCTGGATACTCTTCTCCGGAAGTCAGTAGTAAAGAACCCTCTCCAGCTCATTCTGGCCCTCCATCTCCTGCCTCTTCTTCAGCCATAGCCAGTGATGAAGAAGAAAAACGAGGAGACACAAATGTAACAGTAATTGAAATTAACAGAAGTGAAGCAGGCCCACCACGACTTCCTCCATGGTATGGGATAGACCCGCAGCCTCCACCTCGACCTCCAAAGCCTCTACGTTTACGGCATATGTCTGATGCAGCAGCAATAATGGCAAGACAAGGAGGCCTCTTGGTTCCTGTCCATAGACGTGCTTCACAACTGCCAATGTATGAAGATGTCTTTGGCTTGGCTGCACTTACTGAAAATGTTATGCTCCTCACAGAAGCAATTAACCCTGTTCTAGTGCACAGTGCTCGACACAATCAACTTAATGGTAACGATAGATTTCCATCAACTGCACCCCGTGTAGTTGATGTTATACGAAAACTTTCAAATCAACAAGATAGACCTTGGGATGGACGTACAACTATTGTCCCTCGTAACAAACCTGCCCTTCGCACTAACAGTCTTACTCTACCTAGACCATCAGTCATTCCAACTCCACAGCCAAGACATACCAAGGCTTCCCAAAGAGAAGAGTTCAGTCACCAAACAGAACATGATGCAGAGTCCTCAACTGCAGCATATCTAGCATCTCTGGAACTTCTTGCATCACACTACAGACACCAAGCTCTTGCAAATGCAAAGGTACTGTATAAACTTAAATCCTTACAATAATATAGAAGCTGTAAAGAGACTCTCATCCACTTCTGCAATTATAATTCTCTTGCAGTTGTTAGATTCATAATGAATGTTACTTAGGTGAAGAAAATTTCTCCATTTACTTAATTTACTGGATCACGTTACATTCAGTATGAACTGACAATAAAAAAAATTTGTACTGTACATGTTTTCCTAGGTGCTGGCACCTTTAGCATATACGTACTACATTTACAATTCTTTGTAAATAGTCGTACATGAAAAAAACAACGATGACTGCCCTTTTATCAACTTGTGTACTTAACTTAGTTTCTCAAAGTCAAGCATAATAACTTGCATCCTGTCTTTTTACAGCAATTACAGCTCCAACAGCGACTTTTAATGCAGCAGCAACGTCAACAGCATCATGAAGTGGCTGACAATGAAATAAACAAGTCTCCACAGCAGACCCAGTCAAAAACAGTTACAGCACAAGCATCAAGACCAAGCTTAGTAACACCAATAAAAGAAGAGAGTGATTGCTAATCACAAAAATGAAATGTTCAATGAGCGAAGCTTCAAGACGTTTTAATAATAAATTATTATAAATAGTTACTTTCCCAACTTACATACTTTTCTGAAAGCATTAACATTACATTAGTGTACTTGTTGGTAAACATTCCATATCAGGCTCTATTTGCTCAAATTTTTCTTGCTTGAATGGAAAGTTTAATAATGTCATTAAATGTACACAGTTCTGTATACGTACTCAAGAGCTAAGTATGATACTCAAAGGCCATGACCTGGGGAGACAGCTCTGTTAACCCTTTTAGGTTTTAGGTTATTCAAATACAAGTTTTATCACAATTTCTTCCAGTGGGATAACCAGTCTCAAGCAGGATTTGGGGAAAAATTTTAAGTACACAGGACAAGTTGCAAAACTTACAAGGTTAACTTATATTTTTAAAAACTTTAGAAGTTACTTCTGAAAGAGGTCTGTTAGTTCAGAGATAAAAGATTATAATGACTGTCAGACAGTAACCGAGGCGTAAATTTATAACTCAAGTAAAAAATCTACAATACTATACACTGGGTCATATGTTGATGGACTACAATGATTCACTCCCATTTTTATGTGTACATTTCCTTTAAAATTTTGGCTCGAGATGATTTGACATAGTTCCTTTATGTAGGCTTTGGTGCCCAGAAGAGCTTGGTAATACATTAACTTCTAAGTTAAAACTAATTAGTCTCCTTGAAACTAAGAGTTTCTGACTTCAGATTAACTTATGCACCTTGCATCAACCTTCAGTGACATATGAATGTATATAATTTATGTATATATTAGTAGTAATAACAAATCTATATATGTAATGTATAAAAATTTCAACAAATATATGTAATATATAAAACATTTCAACAACTTTAAATTTCATAAAGTATTTAAAGAAGTTATGTAAGGGATACACAACATGATAAGATGCTAATTTTAGGTCCCCTTTCCTCCCTTCTGGAAAAGTGGTTATTTTTATAATGTATAATATTCATGAGTTAGTTAATGTACAATAGATGCACCAGTCCATTTTATACCAGTTTGAGTAATCCTACACTATTGTAAAAACTTTATATATGAACATTTGATGATCGTCTCTCCGCAAGAGGTACTGCCAATAATGCAACTTGAGCAACTAACTGTTGGTGGTGCTGAAGGCTTTAATAGTCTTGCATCCTAAGCAGCATTGCATTCTACAGTATCATTTTCATGTATTTCTCATGGTTTGTTAAGCACCTAGATGTTCAGCCAAAATTGACTTTGGGCCTTGAAGTGACTCGGTAGTCTGGGTAACCTACTTCTTAATATCCATTCCCATAAACCTGTTTCCTTAAAAAGACTGCCTTCTTTCTTCAATCAGTTTGGTGGCATACAGTTTGACTTGAGGGGAGAAGGGAACCCAGTATGACAATCCATATTATTGTATTTAAAAATATGTAGGGTATATACAGATAAAAATATTGGATGTTTTATATATGTATGGTATATACAGATAAAAATATTGGATGTTTTAAAAATGTATTGTCATAATTGGTTTGTGTGTCATGTGATGTCAGACAATCCTGCCAGAATTCTAATGATGTTTACAATTTGGTAAATTACCATTTATATTTCTTCATGTTTGGTCTGAAATCAGTCACCTTCTGTACAGGGCAGTATTTCATAAAAGCTACACTTTCCCAACTGAGTGTAATCCTAATTGGAAATTAATAACTGTTTCAGTATGGTGTATTGACTTTTCACCATCTCCTACCATTATTTTGCATTAAAATTTCTCATGGTCTCATTTCACATTTGCCCCCAAATTCTCTCATAACGTTACCTTTTTTAACTCGTCCATGAAAAGTGATCTGTGCTTACATACACAACTAGTATCTGAAAATGTTAAAATATGCTATGCATGTTTCATTACTAAATCATTAAATGTCTGAGAGAAATACACTGTATTTCAGTGCTCATGTATTGACTGAGTCACTATATGTAAGTGTCATATAATACTGCACATGTTATATTTTTGCACTTGGAAACATTCTTAGTGTAATATATTGCCCATTGATATTACATACACTATAAAGCAAACTATTAGCAACATAATAACATTTTGTTACTTTGAGCTTATTCTGGTTTAATAAATGGAGCTGCTAAGCTTAAATCACATAGACTTGTTTACTGATCATCGTATATATTTAAATTCACAATTAATAACAAGAAAATATTTCAAGGCATGCATTTGTGTTGTTAAACAAGACAAAGAAAAGTTGTAGTAAATATCATACAGTGTCCATGAAGTTCCAGTACCATTACAAGTATTTATTGCTCAGAAACCAATGTAGTCTTTATGTAGAATGTTGTACATTTCCTCAAGTTTACATTCAGAACACTTCATGCAGTACATTCCACATGTGCACCTTCAGTGCACTTACTATGTTGAGACGACATTCCATCTCCCTCCATACACGCTGCAGCATATCAACGTCAACTGTTTGGACAACTAACAGTGCGTCTACGAAGTGTGGCAAGATCATGAACAGGAGTCTGGTAGACACAATAGTTGATGTACCCCCAAAAGTAAAAAATCATGATCTTGCCACACTTCGTAGACGCATTGTCAAAGTTATCCAAACAATTGACATTGATATGCTGCAGCATGTATGGAGGGAGATGGAATTTTGTCTCCACGTTGTGAGGGTAACTGGAGGTACACATGGCATGTACTGCATAAAGTACTCTGAATGCAAACTTGATGAAATGTAGAACATTCTACAAAAAACTGCATTACTCTTGTTATAAGGTTTCTGAGCAATAAATATCTCTATGGTCAGTGACGCAATAAACTGTCATGATAAAAAATGACTGTATAACGAAAAAGCAAGCTCCAAAGATCAAATGTAAATTATTATAAATGTGACTATGTATTTAGAAGTAAAATTATCAATTTAATAAAGCTGAGTTGCATTTGACTAGAATTTCTTCAAGCAGTATAACTTAAGTTATTGCCTTAAGTAAAACTGATTACTTATTTTGCATGGTTACTACATAATCCATTACTACTGTATTTCCTAATACCATATAATGTAAATTATATATGTACATAAATTTAATATCTATAAATACTGGTTACAATATGAAAATGTAAATAATATAATGTAATATATTTTAAAAGAAATATTTGAGGTTTACAGTTATATTCTGTTGAGTCAGGAGCTTTAACTAATTTTTGTAAGTATGAAAGTCAAAATAAAAAATAATTTCTTGCATGTTGTCTTTATACAATACTATTATTTTTACAGAATATAACATTTTTTAAAAATAAATTTTACTTTTTTTAGGTTTACAAAGCACAGCCTTTTATATAGGAGTATCCTTCATCACAAGGTGGAAACTGCCATTGAACCTGGTATCATGATGGGAGAAATATTGGTCAAAGTGTAAGCACTGTCACCAAGCACTTTTTCCTATGGCCGCAGGGATACCAACGGAACTGTGATAAAAGACCACTTTGTATACTTAAGAAAAATGCAAATTACTTTTAAAAACTTTGTAATTTTGTTCTTACGATTATACAAATCATTGCCTCTTAGAAATAGACTTTCTTATTAGTTGGAAGGTTGTCTAAAAGAAAGCGATTGGAAGTTGCACACCCACCTGGAAATGTTATGATCCCAGCTTAGAGAATAAGCAAAGCGAGTCAGTCTGGTTTAGTATGCCAGACTGGTAGGGCCCTAAGTTTGAGCGTGGGTGTAGAGCTGCACTTGAGAAAGGAAAGGATCAAGCAACCATGTAAAGCCCCCATAAGGATGTAACAGTTGGAAGGCAGCTGTATCTGGCTAAAGGGAAGAGCAGAGGGAAACATAAAGACTGAGCTCTAAAATGGATGCTCCATTGTGTTGTTACTTGTAATCTTTTGCACTAACCAGTAGGTACTCCTTTGATGCTGTTCCCTACCAGAATAAGAATGGGAAGAGTAGTCACTCTTCATTCAAATCCTAAACAGCCTGCTGAACTGCCACCACAGGTCCCAAAAGAGGGGTCCAGGACTTGTGGGCAACATCCCTCAGTTGTTCGTCTGAGTTTCCTCTGAAAGACAAGGGATGTTCCCATGTCACTGACTTATGGGCTCTTGCCCAAACTTAAGGGGGCCGGCCGGAACCCCTATATATGGTGGTATAGGGCAAAAAATGCAAAGTCATGAAAAAATTCATGGAGCTTCATATGGCAATTGAGAATACGTATACGAAATATTTCGTCAAAATTCCTCTTACTTTCTTAGTTACAGGGTAATTAGTTAACGTAACTCAATAAGCCTAAAACATTGATCCGTACAAGAAAATGCAATATTTCTTCTATTATCGTAAATTTTGATAATTATTGTCAAAGAAATTGGGAGAAAGCGCATCTTTTAGACATACGCCCCAAGTCGAGAAGGAGACTTCAGGCTCAGCTACCAAGTCCAGTCCTGATTTAGTGCGATCACAGATTTCAAGTAGTCTACACGTTCCATTTCACCTCTGACATTCGCCTGCCTTTACGTATGTTTATGTATGTTTCGGCAAGAATTTCATCATGCCAATGAGGAAAAGACAAGGAAAACATCTCGCTAACATACAGACGAAGAAAAATCGCTCAAGTATTATTAAAGAATATCATAATATATGCGTAGTTAGTGAAGAGAGAGGGGAGGGTTGCTTAGTAACGCCCCCGTCTTGCCTGACAGCACACGTCACACTGTGCCCAAGGCTACGATCTTTGAGCAAAGAGATCTTCATTTATGATAAATAACAAAGTTTTGGTTTTTTTAATACCCAAAATGGAATATGAAATTCATAATAATCATGATTTATTAAATTGTCTTTGTAAAAAAAAAAGAGTACGCCTTCGAGTTTCACCTCTTGACATTCTCTTGCATTTACGTTTGTTTATCTTTGTTTCGGGCAAGAATTTCATCATGCCAAAGAGGAAAATACAAGGAAAACATCTCACTAACATACCGAAGAAGAAAATTCGTTGGTAATAAGCCGAAGTTAATGAAGGGGAGAGAGAGAATTGCGTAGGAAGGAGTGCCCATCTTGCCTCAAGCAGTGCCCAGGCTGCGATATTTATGAGCAAAGGGATCATCATTTATGATTAAATTATGATAAATAAAATAGTTTTGGTTTATTAATACACAAAAAAGAAATATACATTCATAATAATCATTATTTATTAACATTGTCTTTATAGAAATACGAAGGAAAACTTTGAACGCCCATATCTCAAAACTATACTTATTGACCTTCAAAATCTATCTTCTCACTTAGTTTTAAAGCTATAACATTGGAATTTAGTATATAACTCAGAAAGACATTATAGAACAATCAAATAGAACCCTTTTTTCCAATTTTTGTTTCATATTTTTTTTATAAATTTTTTTCTCCTGATTTATAGGGTTTATTTTTTTACCATATTGAAAAATTCATATCTAGCAAAAAAATGACTTTTAGAAAAAAACTCTCCATTCGATTGGAGGTCTACATCAGGTCTATATATGGTAGTAATCCCAGGTCTTAATATTAAATATCAAGGGAGGAGATAGAATTTGAAAAATGGTTATTTTCGGGATAAATCGCCCTGGCGTCACAAAACCGAAGGTCAGAGGCGAAAATCATATGCAGTTTGGAGATGTCCCAAGTCACCTTATTAAGTTGTATGAATATCAAAGTCCTGTCCTTAAAAAAGGGCATTAGCCGGCCGGCCCCCTTAACAAACGTCATTCTCACTAGAGGAGTCTTAAGCTCATCCGATTATCTTATGAAACTGAAAAGATAGGGTGTTCTTGGAAACCATTCTTATCTTGCCAACACTTGTTGAAGAGGATGAGACTTTTTAAGATTGTACTTGATGACTTGGACCCAACACAAAAGCATTTTGCCTGAGCTGTTACCACACAATCATGAATGAAAGAGAACACAAGGTATTCCCATCCCTCTGAGAGATAGACTGGTTGAGATAAACCATGTAACTCAACAATACACTTTGCAATGGCTACAGCTAGCAAGAAGATAGTCTTGAGTGTGAGCTTTCAGTCTAAGGGTTTCCCCAAGGGCTTGTCAAGTACCTAGGTTATGCTGCAGAGGGCAAGTCAAATTCCTCTTGGGAGAATGAAGTTCTTGGGGGAGAATATGACTCCTTAAAGATTGTCATGAACATGGGTACCTCAACAAATGAATTGAGATCCAATGTGAATACTTGGTTCAAGGCCAAGCAATAAACTTCTAGTACAGAGACTAAGAGGAGCTCATCTTTGTGAAAGTAATTGAGGAAGTCCACTACCTGCTGAACAGATGTTTCACCAAGACAAAGAACCCTTCTACAACAATCACAGAGGATGGCTCACTTTCCTTGTTACACATCCAAATAGGAAAGGTGGAGGTACCCAGACATCTATGTTATCCTATGAGAAAAGCCTCTCACAGGATTTGCTAGATGATCTCTACAAATGGTCAAAGGTGAGCAGGGTAAACCAGTCGGGATCCCACTAATGGAGAGAGTGACCATGGTATCTGACTCATTATTCAAGGAGGTCTAGTGTTTGGCTTCCTTCCTACTATACATAACTCTTCCCCTTGAAAACCAAAGGGGAAGCAATGTGCACAAAATGAAGGAAAAACCACAGGAAAAGAACTTCTTCCACCTTGATGGGGACCAACCATGCACTCCTTACTGGGGGAAAGACAAGAACAAGATTTGCCCCTAAATATTCTAAAAAAATTTTGTAAATCAATATTCAGAGGAGTCGTTAACACTCCGCCACCTAGGAATGTGTGTCTCCTTTTCTCCCTCACCTAAAATAATGACAACCATGCAAACAAATATTCAGTTCAACAGACAGTTTAGCAAAGAGGACATCATTATGTCACACCAGACGATGGCCAAAGAAAGAAAAAGGGCTTGTGACAGCAGGTGAGTGAGGATTATTTCCCCAGTCATCCCACGTAACAACCAGTAAATCCACCTTGTTACCTAGTTCAACATCTGTTTTCCAGCTCACAATGAAGGATACTCCTTTATAAAAATGCCTAGATTTATTCTCATTGGAACAATTACAAATGACTAAAATATGAACCTAAAATTTAATAGTACAGTAGCTCACCGATATAACAGATTAAATGTACGAGCCTGCACCGTTATAAAAGAAACTTTAATATAATGTTGAATACTATATGCCAAAAAGTAATCATTTGCAAAAGTTAAACTGGACAACTATACTTATAATAATGATGATTTAAATAAAAGGTTGTTTTGCTTGCTATATCCAATTAAAGTATACGTATTGCAAGTACTGTTAGCCTACTGGTACTGTACATATTACAGAATATGAACACTGTCATCGTACACCATTTGCATTTGATGCAAACTGTTTACATTCTCAAAATCTCGGTTAATTATGTACTAACGATATCTTCATTGCCATTAGTTGCTAGAGGAAATATAACCCGGGTCTACAATATGCACACTACTTGATTGTATGAGCAGTAAATGTGACTTCACAGCTCCAGACATCACTTTCACCTGCCCATTATTCATTTTATTCAGCCTCAGCTATAACATGCAGCTTTAATTTACTGGTATTCTTCCTTAAGATCGCCACTGTGTGAAGAATGAATAAAAATGTAATTTATTTATATATATAGTAGCCACCACTGAGAATCTGCAGTATTTGATAACTTGACACCTTTAACGCAACTCTTAATAAACAATTGATAACTACAGTAAATGACGGTTGTTTATGTTGGTGCAGGTTTACAATCACTTCATCCACATGGAGGAGCATCATAACTATTGTATTACAGTCAATGAATTGTAGAGAGACTATTGCCCAGGTTAGGTTGTTACACTGATAGATATCCATATGGAAGAACGTTCTGTAAATGATCCGGAGGCAAAAAACCTCAAATAATCAATATTTCCATTTCACACGATATATCTGAAGTATGATATAAGCCAGTCTGTTATATCAGTGAGCTACTTTACAAATACTAACATCCACAAAATATTAAGCTGAAATAGTCAAGTCTTTCATTAATGGTAGCAAACAAGCAAGGGAGGCTCTTCTAGAATTGGTTAAACAAGCCAAAAGTAACAGAGAATGACAATAGTAGGCAATAATTTCCACAGCATCAGAAACTCAAATTTTAAGTCTGAATATTTGAAACAAAAACCATGCAGTCTATGACATTTGGACCCATATATTTATACACGTAATCCAAATTTCATATTTGGAAATCTACAAACTACAAGCTCTTTGAAGGCTTGTTAAATCCAAAATCTGTATTCCTGTTCATGACGTACACAGCAATGCCTAAAAAATTTTCAAGAAGCTACTCAACACTTTTGTAATACAATTACTCAAAGGGCTAAAATCAGTCAGTACACTTTCTGTTCAAATTAATTTAACCTGACAGAAATTTCCATACATGTACATTAGCAATCCAAGTACAGTAACCACTCAATTATTTGCACTTATAGGTCCATAGGGGTATTAATATATCCAAAGTTTAGTTAGAAATAGCGACTAAGCTGACCTATACTACATTTAGACTTCCTTGAAATACAACTGCAACCTGGCTAGCATACTAACTTCAAAAACTATAGAGTTTCAAGAAATGACATGAAAATACATAATAGAAAAATACAATACTACTAACAGGGAAAATATGTCTCTTTTGGACTTCATCAAAGTACGTAGCCTAGCATACCTAAACTATATACTCTAGGCTAGGGGCAACATGAAGTTTTCTACGGCTTAGCATGCATCAGTACCATCAGCACAAAAGCAAGCACACATCCCAAATTTATGATCTCTATCATAGGGAACACCCATAAAATGGAACAATTTTCACAGCGTACAACCATTAATAACTACACAGCATGAAGACAGTAATAACAATAGGCATCAAGCTGCAGTACTGATGCTGATTCAGTGTGCAAATTTATTTATTTATTCTACATAACTAACCCTTCTTTCCCAAATCTGCCTTATCAATAAACTAATCAACAGTAAATTTTTTCACCGAGTCAATCTCTACTTGCATTTGCCATTTAGTAAAGCTGAATGCCTATACGTACTACCTGTTAGTGATCAGGGGTGCAGTGTGGATTCCTCTCTACGTTATCCCCTTGACCACTACCTGCTGACAAGAGGAGGGTTGTTATATCTTAAAAAGATAATTACAATAAACTACCTTTTACTGTAAGCCCAAAAGAATGTAATTCCCAACAAATCTATCCTGACACTATTATGGAAAACTATTAATTGAAAAGTTAGGTAAAGTACTTACCAAACTCAGTTGCCACTCTACAAAAGTCCATAAAAGGAATAAAATTATTACAGTCCAATACCTACATCCACATCCAGTATGCAGCTCTTGGAAAAGCCTTTAGTTACAAACCCATGTCATACTTGAGAATTACTGTAATGAACTGTTTACAAATAAGCAATGTGATGTATGAACAACTTAGCATATTTCAATTTGATATTTTAGTCTTGAGAATATGATTCAAAGCATCAAAAATTAAGTACCTAATTTCAAAATATACATACGCTACTAATGCAACTGGTTGAGCCAGTCTTCAGTTTACATAATTAATCCATGACAGAAATTAAATTTGTATTCAAATGTAACTTTAAACATTAAGGGCATTTTATATTGAATGAATGAGTCATAAAATTTAAGCTATAAAGCCAAGCACTTGAGCACTGTCAGCCATTCAGCACTAAAATAAACTCACTGAGGTACATAAATGGATCTACGTATAGTGAAATAGGGAGTAAACACTACAGTTACACTAAGAACAGTTAGAGAAGTTGGACAGCAGGATGGAAGGAAGGCAGTATGAGTGGACATAAAGTAAAATGATAAAAAATGGGTTAAGCTACAGGGCTAAAGGACACTTACGTAATGTCTACAGTGTATGAAGTGAACTGATGGTACCAACCCCCTACAGAGGTTTTATATTAACCCTTAACCTCTTCTTTACCAAGAAGCTCCCCTTGTAAGAGAAAGGAAGGGACCTCCTCCCTTCAAGGCAGCAAAAGATTAACTGGCATGGTAATAAGTTGCCCAGGGGTATATGGGTGGTCCCACATTACTCGTGACCAAGCACAAATGCCAATAGTCCCATGCATACACAATTCTGTTAACTTCACTGGCTTCCAGCTGGCACTACAAGATTTAGCCTAACGTTAAGACTGAGGGTTTATTTCTTATATGAATCAAGTCTTCAGCAATCATGTCTAAGATGACAAGCCCTTTTCACATAGCTACACATTGCCCTGATGGGGCATAACAGTAATTCATCTGGGTCGTCACCAACAAAATCTCCAAGAAAAGGGACCAAGACTCCAATCTGTCACCATGAACAGAGGGATTTTGAGTTTTCTCTAAAAATTCCGGAATAAATTCAAAGGCTACGAACTCCAACCCCTCATATGTTTAACATTAAAAGAGTCCATACAGTCCACCAACTCTTTTGATGAACCCAAGCACCATGGTCAGGTCCCAATTAGGTGGTTTGAAATCTTTTGGGGAAGAGGAATCCTTGAAACTCTTGAGAAACATATAAATTTCTCACGATAAAAAGGTCCACATCCTTTAAACATAGAACCAATCCTAGAGCAGCTCTACAGCCCTTGATGGCTGAAACTGAAAGTAGTTTCTCCCTACAGAGAAAGATGAAGTCCACAGTTTGTTATATGGAAGTTCAGACAGGAGATAAACCCCGCTGACAACACAAATCACAGTAGACTACCCATTCTCCTTGATACACAGCTGTAGACAATCATCTGAGATAACCCGACATCTCTGTCGCTGCTCTGCGAGATAAGCTTCTCCCTCGCAGGATACTGGATAACCTCCAACCATGAAGAGAAACTGTCTACTATGTATTATAATTCCATCTCCATTTTCTGTTGGTAACTTTCTGATAAAAACAATGACAAACAAAAAAAATGCTGAATTATAAAGACTAGAACAATGGAACAAAAATTATTATAGACCTTTTTAATTTCCCTAGCAGGTCTTGTTGACATCAGTTCTTGAACCACAGCTGAAGCTTAACAATTCATCTATGATACCAAGCACTGAAAAATCAAAATATTTAAACAGTACTGTACGTACTTACATATTCAATACTGGTCGTGGTAAAATTATTTTAAACACGTAGGAAGAGTCAAAATCCTCCGATGTTCTCTTTTGCCATAAAACGACCTCCACTGCTCCTTAGGCCATGCCTGGCATTCTGTGCAAGGATTCGTAATAGTACAAAAATTAGAACGACACCTACTGCACGTGATGTGAGGGTCGGTCGCTGCCAAAGCCAGAAAACGAGAACACGGAAAACCTGGAACTCTGGGGCACATACACCGACGCTGAGAAGGAGCAGAAGAAGCCATAATACCAGCCAAACACACACACACACTAAACAGTGGCGAAATGGGCAATAAACCGGAAAAAGGCCAAGAGAAGTTAACATGAATCTCGCCCAGGCGGTCAAAAGAAAGACTGATGCGCGATCACAGGTGAATGGTCTTCGACCATCCTTCACCCAATCTACGCATGCGTTGCCAGATATCACAAGATCCCTTGCTTTCATCTGTTTTTTAACCGGATCCAGCTAGGCGCTAGAAATTATCTTATTGTTAAGACCAAAGGTTTGTTCGCATATGAACAAAGTAACTTTGTAAATCTGGGATAAAATTAACTATATAAAACTATCTTTCCTCAGCTGAAAACAAAAATCTGTTACCCTACAATGCCTAACTACACAAGGGGAAATGAAAATAACTAGA
>NC_087208.1:3860920-3895996 GCF_015104395.2 Macrobrachium nipponense | reverse complement strand
TGCTCCTTGGATCCTAATTTCTTAGCGAAGAATGAGAACCCATCTAACCCCTGGCCAAAAACCTTTGAAATCAAGGGGGTTAACAGAGTTCATCGGACAAGAAGCCAGAGAGAGTCCTGTGCCCTTTCAGGGCTCTCAAATTTTACATGCAGAAGACCAAAGATTGTCGGGGTCCTTCTGAGAACTTATGGTGTTCTGTTAAGAGACCCGACTTTCCTATGTCGAAGAATGCACTGGCATTCTTTTTACGGAGCACCATCAGGGAGGCCCATGCGTCCTGCTCGGATGGTGATATGAAGCTTTTGAAAATAAAAGCCCAATGAAGTGAGAGCTGTTGCGACTTCAATGGCATTTCGAAAGAATATGGCACTTAATGATATCATTAGCGCTACTTTTTGGCGAAGCAACTCTGTGTTTGCTTCACATTACCTGCGGGATGTGAAGAACGCATATGAGAACTGCGAGTCGCTAGGACCATACATATCCGCAGAAATGGTGTTGGGGGTGGGGCAGGGAGCAGCACAAATACTATCCTATAGAAAAGGGGTAGGTGTGCTTTTTAGTTTTGGTGTTGGTTTATGGTTGAAGGGTTGGTTGCTTGAGGCGCTTTCCCTTTCTTTAGCCTAGAAGTTATGGGACTAACTTCGATAGGTTAGGTCAGGTGGTGGTTTTTAGCTTCGTTGCCCTCACAGTATGGTCATATGGTCTAGTCACATTGTGGTCACGCCCCGTTGACAGATCATCTAGAGCGCACCAACTACACAGGTCACTACCTTGTTGGCAACTCTAGTAAAGCAAAAGCAGACTTCGGTGACAGTAATCAAGAAGTCAGCTATGCTAACAGGTAAGGAATCAAGATGTCAATCATCTGCACTTGAGGTGTTTCCTAAATCCTTCTATTCTGTCCCTTCCCACCTCCAATGTGGGTATTCAGCTATATAATATCTGACAGGTAAGTTTCATGAACAAAATGTTATTGTTATGATACAATAAAGTTTGTTCATACTTACCTGGCAGATATATATAATTAAAGTACCCACCCACCTCCCCTCAGGGGACAGTGGTATGAAAAATCTGAATAGAAAATGGGAATGATTCCTGATATCCGCCTCCCAGCGGCGGGAATGGGTACTAACCACCTGGCCGCCCACTGCATGTGCCGGGAGTTTTGAAATTCTGTCGGACGTCGGAGAATACAGCTATATATATATCTGCCAGGTAAGTATGAACAAACTTTATTGTATCATAACAATAACATATTCGTTGAAGCGTGAGTGTGTGCGTATGTGCGAGAAATACGTCAGCCAACGAGGGGACTATTGAGCGATAGTGTCTGCCTACGGCAGCTCACATCCAAGGCGAAGTTGCCAAGTCGACTCAGTCATCCCGTGACAT
The DNA here is from genome assembly GCF_015104395.2 of Macrobrachium nipponense. Classification (NCBI taxonomy): domain Eukaryota; kingdom Metazoa; phylum Arthropoda; class Malacostraca; order Decapoda; family Palaemonidae; genus Macrobrachium; species Macrobrachium nipponense. The sequence goes on along the minus strand of NC_087208.1, from coordinate 3,894,601 downwards.
GGCATGAGTGCGGGGGTGACAGTCGGTGCTCCGGCAAAGCCACAGCAGAATAAATGCGTACTCAATAAAATAACATAACAAATCACTGAGCACACAAAAAAGCACAATGCACTGCACAACACTTCACTGAGTACTTGAGGCACTACACTGCACATGACATAGAATAAATCAGCTGGGACACGAAAGCACATTTGAACTGAACATCCAATATGGCCATGACCGTCCGGTTCCCGATGTCCAAGTCTTGATTAACTTCACACAATACGACACTTCCAAAGTTCACTGCACCATGTATGTGTTGGTAAACTCCTTAACCTTAAGTGGAGGGGCAAGGACACAACTTAAATGTAGGTTCTAAATGTCTATTGTAGAAATATATACAAGATCCAGGGGACAAACAGCAGTCAGCTTAACAAATAGACAGACGAGACGAGACTGCCTCACGAGGGCAATAATTACAATGTTGCCAATACTTAAATGTTGCCATATCATATTACTGGACTTAACATGGGATACTCTAATGGCGCGCGACATGTGAAATAATGTTTGAACATAATAATAACATAATAATACTGGTACATGTGAAATGCGTCTTTTTCATGTACCTACAGTGAAAGGTTCCAGATAATTATAGTCTCATCCATACTTGTAAGAAATTTTTGCCACATCATATCCCCTCCTTTTTGAAACTTGTGTTAGAGGTGAATTGCATTTGAAAATTGTATTAGAGGTAAAAAAAAATTTTTATATCATAGAATAAGGTGATTTAATAAGACCACTGTGCTATATTTACTTTCATAGGGGTCATCAGTAGAAAAGATTCATGTTTACGTATAAGCTCTTTTCTGCTAAGTGCTAACTTGGGCATGTTAAGGAAAAAAAATGGAGTAAATTCTGTCTTTATACAGAAACACGGAGATTCATTTCTGGGGCATGCTGGGAAGATTGTATCACTGATTAGGAAGTACAGCTAGAGCTTGACCAGTGGAAAGGCCCTGTTGACAAGGGAAGCCATTGATAAGGATTTGGACCAGCTAGGAAATTAGACAAATGCACAAGGTAGAGTTGAAGAGAACTCAGAAGACATCTCAACTCTTAAAGGGGAAACCTGATGCCAAAGTATTGATAATGTCAACTATGAGGTAATATCTTCTTGAGTGGTGGACTTTCATCTTAGAATTATTTTTGTGTACTGTGTTGGCAAGATTGCCAAAGTAAGCAAGACAGACTTGCTCAGAACAAATTTGTAGTTTTATGTTACAACTATTTTTTACGTACATTCATACTATAAAATGTGATTACCAGACAGTTGACATTTTATTTCCTTTACAGCTTAGAACTTCGAGAGCGAACATTCTCTACTTTAGATTTCTACCATGAGCTGCAAGATGAAATTACACCAGCAGGTGTTGCCTGGTTCCAGTCAGACTGGGACTCTACTTTGACGAATGTTTTCCACAAGAAACTTAGTAAGTTGATGTCATCCATTTGTGTCCTGGCTGGACTTAATTATTTTTGGAATACAGGCGGACCCCGGGTTATGACCGGGGTTCCGTTCTTGAGACGCGTCGTAAGCCGAAAATCATCGTAAGCCAGAACATCGTGAAAAATCCTAAGAAAACCTTACTTTTAATGCTTTGGGTGCATTGAAAACTATGTAAACTGCATTCTTATGGCATTTTTCATAAAAAAAAACCTTCAAATATTGATTATTTTGCATTTTTGGTGTCATATTTCTTCTCCCAGATGAGCGTTGTAGGCGTCGTAGCCCTAGAACATGCGTCGTAACCCTGGAAATAACGTCTATTGACAAGCATCGTAACCTCGGAACGTCGTAAGCCAACACCGTCGTAACCCGGGGACTGCCTGTATTATAGAATAGTATAGATATTGATTTTATTTTTCAAGTTGGGGTTTTAAAAAATTAGTTATTAAGTAACTTGAAGGAGGTAGTGATAATCACCAATATCTCCACCAAGTTACTTTGTAACATCTTTTTTAAAACAGTAGTAGGAATAAGGAAGACTAGCGAGTAGTAGCAAAAGCCAAGAATGAAGCATATAATAGAAACAATGAGTCAAAGGAAAGATCGTAAGGTTAGCCACAGCAAGAAACAAAATCACAATGTACATAACCTGTAAAGAATACCTGGGGAGCAGATCAAAAAGTGCTTTGGAAAGAGGGGGACGTTAAAAAGAGAAAAGGAATATTTAAAAAAATCTCTAAAATGATGAAAATAAGAAATTCTTAAGGGAAGATGAAAGTCTAAATTTTGCAGTGTTTAATTGGAAGAGAAAAGAGGTAAAGGGAACTCTGAAAAAGATGAAGAGTGATAAAGCTGCTAAGTCAGATGGCATACCTATTGCGGCATGAAAGACACATGGCAAAGAGGGAGTACATTTTATGTGGGATAAATCATACCTACATCTCCATGCTGTTAGGCAAGTCTTCATTCAAATGAAAGAAAAGTTGAATGACTGCCACATACTATACATTTATTTTTCCTAGGATGTTTCCCACTGGAATGAAAGCTAAAAATGTCAGGTTCTATAGGAATGATTACTGTGGTAGCAGGGTGTTGATTTTTTATGAGGTAGACTTACTATTTGTGTTGCCTGTCAGTTTTCTTTTTTAATGAATGAAATCTCTTCTATGTATTTCCCTTTACTTCCTTTTGCTTCTTCTTAATAAACACCATATTCTTTGGAAGTGTGAATTTTAAATCGGTGGCTCTGAGGGTTTGTTCCATATGAATAGGTTTCATTTACTGAAGTAATAGTAATAATAAAAGCATTGATAATGATAATGACTCTTTCCAATCTTATGTTTAAAGTATCTTCTGTTTTTTCTAAGCTAGATATTATTCTACCTACCTAGCTTTCTAAGGATGTGTCATATGGGAGCCCTCTCAATTCTCTTGAGTCTATTTCGGATGTGGCAGGAGAGTAGGGATGCACCGATACCAAGTTTTTTGGTGATACTGATACCGATACCTGTTCCCGCTATAGCACTGTTATTTAGGAGAATATGTATTGTTACTAAAATCATTCTTGTTCTGTGGTTATTGTGATATTTCCACATTGGCCGACTGCATTTCGCGCTCAGCTGCCAATCCGGTGGTCCAAAGTTTGATTCTCGGCTCGGCCAACGTGGAACCAGAGGAATTTATTTCTGGTGATAGAAATTCCTTTCTTGATACAATGTTGTTCGGATCCCACAATAAGCTGTAGGTCCCGTTGCTAGGTAACCAATTGGTTCCTAGTCATGTAAAAATATCTAATCCTTCGGGCCAGCCCTAGGAGAGCTGTAAATCAGCTCAGTGGTCTGGTAAACTAAGATATACTTAACTTAACTCTGGTTATTGTATATTAAAGGTTCAAAAGTTGAAAGGTCGCATAATTGGGTTATATACAAAATTTTAAAGGCATAATTTATATTGAAAAATAACATCAAGTAGAACTTTTAAGTATTTAATCCCTTTATTACCTGGATACACTTTGGCTTATATTATGGCCACCATTAGAAGACTTTTAACAATTTAGGTACGTAGTACTTACTCGAATTCACTAATGTATACTTTTATTCTCAGTTTTGTTCATGAAACTTACCTGTCAGATATATATATAGCTGTATTTTCTGAAGTCCGACAGAAATTCAAAAACTTCCGGCACACACAGTGGTCGGCAGGTGGTTAGTACCCATTCCCGCCGCTGGGAGGCGGGTATCAGGAACCAGTCCCATTTTCTATTCATAATTTTTCTGTCGCCGGTGCTGGAAACACCTGTTTTCAGTACCTCCGTCTTAGGATTTTGGAAACTTCATGGCCGCTAAATATCCTAATTGTCTTTGATTTATTGACTTGGATTTGTGGCTAGGCATACGCTATCTTAAATTGTTTTGAATATGATTCATTTTTGTATATCTGAATCTAGTTAGGCTAGTTTCAGAGGGTGTTGTCTGCTAGATAGGGTGTGGCTACCGAAAGCTTCGGTAGTCCGCACTCGATATGCACGAGGGCTAGTGTCTTGCTTCTTTGTTGAAGATTTGTCATGTAAGGAGTGTGAGACTTTGTCTAATTCCATAAGGAAGAACGTATGATTCATATGTACGCAATTAATCAGTAAACAAAGTCAGGGTAGGCTAACCTACCTGTAGACTATTTTGCCTAACCCTGTAGTATGGCCTACGGGCTATAAATATGTCTCGTGAGGTAATGCCCTTTACGTTATAGATTCCATCTGTATCTTGGAATCTAAGGTGCTCGCTCTCCTATCATTGTGGTGAAAAGTGCTACTTTCTGTAGTTGTTACTCCTAACCCTGTAATGTGTTGCCTTCGGGCCCTAAACAGTTTCTGTAGAGGGTATTGACCTTTCTCTGATACTCTATCGATTCGTAACTTAGAATCGAAAGTGCTGGCTTTGGAGAGCAAAAGTGAAGTGGCTAAGTGCAGTGACAGTGCCCCTTGTGTAGTGGAGGGTGCGTCAGATCGGCCTTATTTTCGCCTCTAGGCCGGGTGACCTCTGCTTGACTCCCAGGAACAGGGAGAGAGCATGTCGAAAGCCGAACAAAGGAGGGTTACGAGGAACTCCCACCGATCTGACGTGCCTTCGGCAGACCTGAAGTTACTCCCAGGCTGCCAAAGTGCGTGCACGAATCCTGAAGGATGCTTCTCGTCCTCCGAAGCGTCCTCCCGCTGCGCAGGTTTTGGAGCTTTTCGGAAGGACTCGCGCCCTCTAAATAGAAGCTTTATAGAAGAGGACGTTTCACGTCCTCTCTCTCTCTCTCGTCATGCGTGCAGTGAGAAGTAAGAAGGCGAATGTCGCCTGAACTCGTGTACGTCTTTCCACCGAGAAAAGGGAAAGCAAGTCATATTAGCAGGACGCTTTTGAGCGCGGACGTCCTAGCTTTGTTGCTGTGAGAATAAGAAGGCGTTCCCTCGCCCCGCGTATTCTCACACGATCAACCCTTCACCTGAGACTGCTTCGTGCAGTCGGTTTTCTCTCCGAGATGTCTAATGCTCTTCCCTGAAGGCAGTTTCGCTTGCATTGACGCCTGTCAGGAGCGTGACGCTTTTCTGCACGCTTTTTTTTTTTTTTTTTTTTTTTTTTTTTTTTTTTTTTTTTTTTTTTTTTTTTTTTTTTTTTTTTACGTTCGATGGACGCCAGGCGCGCGGCGGGTGCACGCCAAGCGCGCACCAGTAGACGCCGAGGCCGAGCGCACGCCAGTGGATACCGAGCGCGAGCGGCGCGCCGAGAGTGCTCGCTGCTCGCCAGTGGACGCCGAGAGTGCTCGCTGCTCGCCAATGGACGCCGAGCGTGCTCGCTGCTAGTCAGTGGACGCCGAGCGCGCACGCCAGGTGTGTCGCCTGGCTGAACGTTTCTGTTGAAGTCTTCAAGCTGATTTGGGCCTAAAGTTTTTTTACCTAACTTCGGTGATCCCTTCTACATCGCCTGCGAAGAATGTGAAGTAAGCAGTGCTTCGGAGGAAGCTTAAAGTGAAAAGGCAACTTCGTTTTCGAAACCCAGCAAGACCACGGGTTTCGTGAATTATAGAGGTCTTTGTCAGTAATATTGCTTTTCGTAAAGTCCAGGATTGGATGGAGTTATGGAAAGCTCAAGGAAAGATCTCTTTTGCTCTACCGCAGTCAAGACTTTGCGGTAAGGCAGCTATGGGTTATGTAAAAGCTCGACGTCCTGCACGTCAGGACTCTCGGCAACGTTCAGTATGGATTCTTGCAAAGGCACTCATCAAAAGGAGGAAAGCGCAAGACAGGACTTCCTTTGCCATACTGCCAATAAATTTTGATACGGGAGAGGAAGCTGGTTGGAGAGTTTCTTCCTCTTCCCAGGATAATTTTGCAAGCTTTTTAGCCCATCTGAAAGGGCTTTTCAGATGATAGATTTTGTTAGTTCCTAGTCGGGACTTACGCTGCCGAATTGAACATCGTCGTTCTACCTGTCGTAAGCCGTCTCTTAACAGGATTCTTGCCCTTCCTCGTTGAGACGGGAATCGAAAATAAAATGCTCGACTTCCTGGATTACGTTTTTGTCAATTCAGTGAATTTCCCCCATTGACAATATACTATCGTTTTGTCAAGTAAGTGGGTATCCCCTCATTGACAAATTATCTCTTTGTCCCGTAAATGGGTTAGTTCTCATTGACAAACTTCTCATTAACTTTATATTGCGTAAGCGGATAAGCTCTTTTTGACAAGATTCGGAAGAGCTCTCATTCATCATTCGCAGACTCGTACAAGAAATAGACTTGTAGACTACGTCAATGAACGCTTATGTCCAATAACATAAGAAAGCTTGAGCTGTCCGCTTCAATTCTCTGAGTTTTGTTTATGAAACTTGCCTGTCAGATATGTATGTAGCTGTATTTCCGAATTCAGCTATAGTATATATGTCTGCCAGGTAAGTATGAAAAAACTTTATTGCAATATAATATCATATTTTGCCTTGCGTTATTTTACTAACTGGTTGGTTCAAGTCATATACGCTTGCTGTAGTTACCTCTTCGGATGGCAACCGAGAGGTCTATTGTCTATTAATTTTAAGGACATTTAATCATTACTCCCCTGCAGCCTTCCAGGAGTTTCCGATTTATCTTTTAACCGTTGTATGGTAGTGTATGACGACACAAACGCATCTATATATTAGCGTTTTCTGTTTCGCTTTAAATATACCAGCTTGAGAGTCTCTTTATGCTAAAATTACGGACCTATTTCTTCGTAGATAGGGTAGCTGGCAACCCAGGCATAAAGTTAAGAGACGACGATCGTAAGCTGCTGCTGTCACTGTCCTCTCCGCCAGTCCCAAACGAGGCAGTACCAACTCGTTCGCTCTCATGCGCGGTAGGTTACGTCTCTCTCTCCTGCGGGATTGGACTGACTAACCGTATCTCTGTGCTGGCAGTTACGTCTCTCTCTCTCCTGCGGGATTGACTGACTAACTGTATCTCTGCCCTACAATCACGGACTTTAGCCTAAGATTGAGGGGATTTCTTACATGAATGAATAAAACATTGCATCGTTTGCCGTTACTATGTTCTCAGAGATATCTCTTACTCCTTTTCGGTGCTCGTTACCGCACGGTATAGGACTACGAGTCTACCGCAACATTTCACTATTATATGCTCTCCTGCTTAGGCAAAGCGCAGCCTTTTTAGGGAAGTAAACATACTGTGTGAGGGAATGGATGAGCTTGCTGGGACCATTTCCTTCCTAAAGAAGTTTGTTTCCCTGAATAGACTGCAATTCAGACCTCTACAGTTTTTTCCTACCGGAAAGAAACTGAAATTTTATTAAAGATCTAGGAATGATTCTGAACATCTCTCGGTGCGTTAAGTATCACTTGAGGTGATAGAAAGAAGTGCCGGACATCTGGAGAGGGTTTCAGATGTCCTGGATCATAAATCTGAAAGAAGTGGAAGCAATTCTGTCGTCCCTCCAGTCCTGGAAAACGAGTTTTTGGAACCAGTGGTCCATATCAACTCTGATCTTCCACAGCTCTCTCATATCTTAGGAAGTATCTTCTCTCGGTCCCTGTTCGGGGTTTACGAGAAAGAGCCTATTATAACAACAGACGTAGAATGTAACGATCCTCTAGAGGTTCGTTACAGGATTGCAAAAGTCCGTACGAATCGTCTCGATCGACGGCAGCAACTACTGACTTCGAGTGGAATCTTCTTAGAAGTATGTTGAGAGTTATGGAGACTTTAGGGACGTCCTTTATACATCTCTTCGCTATGATATTGAACAGGGATGGAGTTTAGTCTCTTTTCCCCTTTTTCAAACGCTTAGGAATGTAATAAGATGATTTATACCATCACAGGGAGCGACAATGACGCTAATCGCCCCATGTTGGCCTTCAAGATCCTAGATTCACAGAGGTCACGTCCTTCCAAGGACTTTTCCGAGAGAGTCGGTCTACTTTAACACGAAAGGTACCTATAACCTCTCCGCTCGAGTCTGACTACGTTCAGACTATCGAGATGTTGACAGCATAAGATTGCGTCTTCCCTTTCCGTTTGAAGAATGGATAAGCTGCAGTCACAACTATTAAAGAATACGCAAATATGTTGTTGACGGCCTTTGGGCTCAAAGATTGCTTCTGTCAAACAACAAAGCCCTTCACGATCTTTGAGTTCTGTGGAATCTCGAAACTCGCTCACCATCTACTTTTTGTCTCACCTGTTTTCTCGGAGTCAGACACTCGTGCGAGATCAGGAGACACATAGTAGCCCTGAGTTTCTTGTTGACGAAGTCGGTTGCGTTTACACACCCCCCGATGATCGTTTAAACATGAGACCAGGTTGGACTGTCAGGCATTCGTCCTTCGGGACTGAATCGCCTTTTTGCTCCTCGCTCCTTTCTCCTGGCACCAGAAGCTCGAGTCAGGAGTGGCTCAGGAGTTGATTCGCTAACGACGTTGGGTTGCGTTCATACCCCAAGGGTTTGCGTTAGCTTGAATCGCCCAGGCAGTCCAGACACTCATCCTTCAGCGAAGAATAGTGCCTTATGGTCTTCAGGGTACAGCCTTGCTGTCCTTGATGCGTCTGACTGGTCAACTGGTCGGTCACTCTGACTTTAGTACAGACTGACTGACTGTGCATGTCCAGATCGAAGCTTTCAATATGGAACTTAGCATAGTCTGAAGTTCTTGATGTCAAAGCATTCGAACATCTCCTACCTGTTAACTTCTTGCACGTGATCAGGAAGGCCATTTTCTAACCACCCTAGATACGACAAAGAGGGTTAGTGAGGTTTTCAGCCATCGTCAGAAGTTTTGGCATTAGAGAACACAAGGTGGTGCGTTCTCTAAGCCTTCCGTGTGGCCTAAGAATGGAAACCCGTCTTGTTCTTGGGCCAGGAGCTTGGAATCAAGGATGGCACAAGTTATTGGGCAGGAGCCAGAGAGAGTCCTGTGCCCTGTCAGGTCTCTCAAGTTTTATCTACATAAAACTCAAGAAAGTCGAAGTCGTACGGACAATCTGCAGTGTTCCGAAAAGACCAGACTTGCCCATATCGAAGAACACCCTGGCTTTATTGTTAAGGAGTTCTTTCAAAAAAGCTCCTTCATTGTGTTGGCACAAAGATTTGAAATCTTTTGCTTTGAATGCTCACGAGGTGAGGGCGCGGCCTCGGAAGCATTTCAACAGAGCATGGCACTCAGCAAACATCCTGAGTACCATGTTTTAGCGAAGCAACTCTGTGTTCAATTCACACTCCCTGCGAGATGTGAAGATTGGCATATGAGATCTGCTGCTCGCTAGGGCCATACGTGTCTGCAGACACAATCTTGGGGGCAAGTAGTACCACTCATCCTATTCCTGTAGAAAATGGTTAGGAAGAGCTCTTAATTTAGTAGTTGAGTCGCCGACAACGGTGACTTCTTAACTCTTAAGCCTTAGTTAACACACCTTAACTTTGGCTAGGTTTCGTGTCAGGTGTGATATATATTTTTATATATATATTTATTTTACTTTCTAGCCCTCATGGTATGGTCAATATGGTCCTAGTCACATCGTGGTCTCGCCCCGGTTGACAGATCATCTGAGTGCACCCCAGCTATATAGGTCTCTACTCGCTGGCAACTCTAGTAGCACAAGCAGACTTACGTGGCAATAACCACGAAGCCAGCAATGCTAACAGGTGGCGGTGGAACCAAGATGTAAATCATCGCATGCATTTTGTTTCCCAAAATCCTTCTATTCTGTCCTTCCCACCTCCAACGGTGGGATTCAGCTATATATATATCTGACAGGTAAGTTTCATGAACAAAATGATATTGTTATGATACAATAAAGTTTGTTCATACTTACCTGGCAGATATATATAATTAAGTACCCACCCACCTCCCTCAGGGGACAGTGGAAATAAAAAATTATGAATAGAAAATGGGACTGGTTCCTGATACCCCCGCCTCCCAGCGGCGGGAATGGGTACTAACCACCTGGCCGACCACTGTGTGTGCCGGAAGTTTTTGAATTTCTGTCGGACTTCAGAAAATACAGCTATATATATATCTGCCAGGTAAGTATGAACAAACTTTATTGTATCATAACAATATCATTTTAATTGATATATTGGCTAGAAATGGGTAACAGACTCATTTATTTAGATAATGAAAGGTCCTGGTAATGGAGGGTTAATCCTTTGCCTCAATACAATACATAAATTGGTTCTATTAAGTAATCCCAAGAAAAATGAGATGCCGGTACATAAATAAAAATAAGATTAAGAAAGGACCAGAGTTTGTTTCTCAGTACAGATCAGCAAAATATTCATCTAAAAAAAAAAAACTGCAAATCCCTTTGCAAGTTCCAATTCATATTGGACTTGGACCATCTGAACTAAGTTAAAATTATAATCTTATTAAAGATAATATTCAATATAATTATCCTAGAAATGAAAAAAGAGGTACAGAAAATGAATATTATGCCAAACTTTATTTGGTAGGCTTTGTTAATACAGTGTTCCCCCCGTATTTGGGGGAATGGGTACCAAACACCCCCGCGAATAGGTTGAATTTGGGAATAGAACTCCCCTCTAAAAATGCTTATATCTGCCTATCTTGAAAGTTCAAATACCAAATGTATACTTAGAGAGTCATCCTACATCAAATATACCTATGAATTGGTATTATTTATATAAATTCAAAGTCATCTGAAACATTTTACCATTAGAAATATATAAACAACCAATAACAGAGAGAGAGAGAGAGAGAGAGAGAGAGAGAGAGAGAGAGAGAGAGAGAGAGAGAGAGAGAGAGAGAATAACGCTTTACGATATCAAAAGAGTGAAATGAACTTCCATAGGCAACTTTTTTTTCCTCTCCCATAAATACATATATCTTTTCCAGAGAAAAGAGAAAGAGAGGGCTGAACAAGTATCTATTTGTCTGTCTATCAATTCTTTTGCTGAGAGAGAGAGAGAGAGAGAGAGAGATAGAGAGAGAGAGAGAGAGGGGAGAGATTGAGAGTGAGAGAGAGAGAGAGAGAGAGAGAAAAGGAAGGAAGAAATAGAAACACCAAATGTATACCTTATTTAACATCCTACATCAAATTTACCTTAAATTATTATCATATTACTTTATTAATCTTAGAGATTGTACTAATGTAATTTTGTAATTACAGTGTTAGTATTATTATTATACTTATTATAGTATTATTATTGGAAAATATTAATAATAAACTTATTACATACATGTACTATAAAAAAATGATTCATTCTATTAAGAGAGAGAGAGAGAGAGAGAGAGAGAGAGAGAGAGAGAGAGAGAGAGAGAGAGAAATTATATGAACACTTAGTGGCAACAACACAACAGCTCCTCTCCCTCCTGTCACATTACTTGGTATATTTGACAGCTTTAGTACCTGGAGTTAACCCTCTTACGCCGATTGGACGTATTAAACGTCGAGTCAAAATGTCTCCCGTATGCCGATTGGACGTATCATACGTCGGCTCAAAAAAGTTTTTTTAAAATTCGCGAAAAATACTTATAGGCCTACCAGCCGAAACTTTTGTATCACGCGCCTTGGGGGATGCTGGGAGTTCACGGATCAAGGCGTTGTTTTGTTTACAATCGCTACGCAGGCGCGCAAGCGCAATTTCTTTCTTATCGCACTAAAAAGTATCAGTGACACATCTCGGAAATTATTTCGTCACTTTGACATAATTTTTGCACCATTTTAAATTGTCCCTTTACATGAAGTATATATATGAAAATGTGCGCAATTTCATGTTAAATACAACAAAAAAAATACTCATGATTGTAGCTTTTATCAGTTTTGAAATATTTTCATATAAATAACGATAAGTGCAAAAATTTCAACCTTCGTCGTCAACTTTGACTCTACAGATATGGTCGAGAACGCAATTGTAAGCTAAAATTCTTATATTATAGTAATATTCAATCATTTGCCCTCATTTTTCAACAAATTGGACGTCTCTAGCACATATTTCGATTTATGGTGAATTTATGAAAAAAACTTTTTTCCTTACGTTCGTGCGATAACTCTTCCGATAAATTTTTTCGTGCGATTGTCCTAATGTTTGCACCCGTTTTATATTTGCCGTTACATAAAGTTTTATATATGGAAATGTGCGCAATTTCATGCACAATACAACTTAAAACAACCCAATGGTTGTAGCTTTTATCAGTTTTGAAATATTTTTCATATAAATAACGTTTAAGTGCAAAAATTTCAACTTTCGGTCAAACTTTGACTCTACCGAAATGGTCGAAAAACGCAATTGTAAGCTAAAACTCTTATATTCTAGTAATATTCAATCATTACCTTCATTTGCAACGACTTGGAAGTCTCTAGCACAATATTTTGATTTATGGTGAATTTATGAAAAAAAAAAAAAAACATTACGTTCGCGCGGTAACTCTTCGAAAAGATCAGAATTTTTTGTGCGATTGTCGAAATGTTTTGCACCATTTCAAATTAGCTGTTACATAAAGTTTTTATATATGAAAAATGTGCGTAATTTCATGTAGAATACAACTAAAAATGATTGAAGGTTGTAGCTTTCTTTTTTTTCGAAATATTTGCATATAAATGACGATAAAAATAGAAAAAAAAACCACGTTCGTCAAATTTTGAACTCTACCGAAATAGTTGAAAAACGCAATTGTAAGCTAAAACACTTACGGCCTAGTAATATTCCGTCATTTTTCTTCATTTGAAACAAATTTGAAGTCTCTAAAACAATATTGTGATTATGGTGAATTTTTGAAAAAATATATTTACCTTCACTCCGCGCGCCGATTCGCGGCCGCAAGTCTCCGAAATACGTACATCGCATTATCCTAATATTTGCTCCTTTTCATATTAGCCTTTTTATAGAGTTTCATATATCAAAATGTGAGCAAATTCATGAAAAAAATACAATAAAAAATAATTAAGAAGGTTGTAGCTTTTTCCATCTTCGAAATATGTGCATATAAAAAAATATATATATTAAAATTTTCGGCATTCGGTCAAATTTAACTCGTCCGAACAAATGTCGAAATCTGCAATTCTAATCTAAAACTCTTACAGTATCGTAATATTCAATCATTTGTCTTAATTTGAAACAAATTGGAAGTCTCTAGAACATTATTTAGAATTACGGTGAATTTTTGAAATAACATTTTTTTACGTCCGCGTGTTACGAATTCGTACATCATTTTGTGATAATATTTTTCCGGTGTGTCTTTTATTGTTTTACTATGTATTATATCAAAAGGATTGCAATTTAGTGTACAATACAACGAAAAAAAATAGTAACTCGTTAGCTTTGACCGTTTTTTGCACAGCGTGATTTGAATACAATTATCTATGAATATTTTTTTTTTCGCTACCATATATCGCATTATTTACATATGATAATGACATTATTTTTCATTTCTGATGATTGTATACTAAAACTTCAGGCAATGAAAAAAAATGAGCCAAAAATGAACTCTTAATCTTCAAACTAAGCGCGCTGTGATTTTTTGTTTTTTATTTTTTCCGATTCCGCGCTCAATCCAAACCGGCGCCGGCATACAGGAGATGTTTTGATTTTTAGGGCTTCGGCGTAAGAGGGTTTAAAAAGAAAAAAGAGAAGACAGATTTTCTTCATTCTTACATATTTTTTTAAACATAAACTAAAATCTTACTAATTTACTATAGTATATGCTTTAATGAATTTATATTATTGCTGTTTGCATTAATATTAATATTTGAAAATGGTAAATCATATATTTATCATATATTTATCATATGAAAAACATACATCTCTGTAAGAGAGAGAGAAAATTATTATTTTTATTATGTGATATCATTTAAATCTTATTAAACTTACTAATACTGTATTAATCAACATTAATATTTGAAAATTAGTAAATCATTTTTGTATCATAAAAATATATTTAATCATGAAAATAACATCAAAATACACTAATTAGTGATTATTTTAGTCGGAAAAACCCCGCGAATAGACGAATTTATGGTCAAGAGAAAAATCCGCGAATCCGAAGAATGCGGAGGAACCGGATCCTGACGGAACGCCTACAAAACTTTCGGCATTAACTTGCGTGGACATTTCCACTTTCGAAAAATTTTTCTGCTTGGGTGAGTCTGGGAGGGGTTCGTGGTTTGGAGGGGGTTTGCATTCGAAGCTAATTGTGGGAGTTGTGGTGGTGAGTCGTCACCCAATACGGTTTGGACCCAAGAGATGGTGATGGGATTTTCCCATTGCTATCTTAAGGGCAGAACCATCTCCAGGGATCAGCCCATCGGAATCCGGGGGGGCTGGTTTTTGGGATGGGACTCCTGGCTTTTGTCCGGAAGCCCACCAATATGTTTGGAGTGGGGAGTCTGTCCCCATTAGTGGGGGTAGAACTCCCAGCAGGCAGATTGGCTTATACCTGGGCCACTGCAAGCATATTGGTGCTATCCCGAAAGGGTAGGGTATGGGGCAGACCGTGGGGAATGCAGAAGCAACTTTCTACGTGGTGCCATTGGTGAAGAATGTCGGACCCTGTCTAGTCCGTGATACCTTGTTGGTCTTCCCTAGCAGTTGTCATGTGTGTGTATATTCCCCCCCCCCCCACCCCCCCCCCCCCTTTTTTTTTTTTTTTTTTTTTTTTTTTTCTGTTTTTTTTTTTTTTTTTTTTTTTCCTTCAAATTCAAAAATAAACATGGATAATATGTCTAGTACATTGTCCCCTGGATCCCCAGACTCTTTGTACCGTTGACAACCTTAGGCTTGGATAAGGACCTCCTTTGCCATCCCCAACCTCCTCCAATGAAAACATCAAAGATTCTTTGATTGTTACTACAAGCCCTTATGTAGTTCAGAACAGAGGAAAGAATAGCAGATTTAATAATAGAAATAAGAATGCTAATCCTGATATTGGAATTTTACTTGGATCTCAAGAACCTGAGACTTATAATAAATACCTTTCTCTTGATCTCGACAAAAGCATAAAATAACTGAATATATTTGATGTCCATAGAGATATTGTAAAATGCATTGGCAGAGAACCAAAGATAGCCTCTCAAGGTGAAGGAAGCTTGCTTGTGGAAGTTTTCATCACCAGATGAAAGTAGAAAAAATTACTGTCTATTAGTGCTGTAGAAGGAAGCACAGCAAAATGCACTCCTCACAAAACAATGAATCAGTCTAAAGGAGTAGTGTATAGTACTGAACTCCTACATTATTCTGAGGGCACTCTCCGAAAAGAATTTGCTGATGTGAGACGAATCAAGAAAAAAGTATTGGGAATATTACATCCAACACCTACTCTGATACTCACCTTGATTGTTTGAGACCCTAAATTTCTGAAAGCTGCATGGCTTCACCTGCCAGTTAGACAGTATATTCCCGCTCCCAGAAGATGTTTCCATTGCCAAATGTTTGGCCAGGTTGATAACAACATGTAGGAAAAAAGAAAGGAATGGAACCAGCCATATGCTTTAACTGTGGCAGAAAAGAGCATGGGAATTGTGAACTTACTCCATGCTGCCCTAATTGTGGGGGAGACCATAATGCAGCACATAAATCATGTATCAAGTATCTCATTGAAAAAGAAGCACTTTGTATCAAGACTCAAGAGCGCATTACCTTTAAAGAAGCAAGACAAAAGACTTTGCAGAAATTCAACACCCAGAAGTCATTTGTAGATGCAGTAAAAGGAAATGAGGAAAGACAAAAGAAAATTGAATCTCAAAAGTGGTAATGAAGATAAAGAAGAAAAAATGGATGCTGGGAAACTTGTCAACAAGAGGACTTTAAGTGAAGAGTCTGTAACAATGCCTGAATCAAAAGTCAAGCACCTTGAGAAAGGAGATACATCCGCAGAAAAAAGTGATTCAAAACAAAAATGAGTAAACCTTCACCATCCTGTGGTTCAGCTGACCCTCATAGAACATCGGAATTAATGGAAAATAATGAGTCGTATCCCACATCTTATCATACAAAACAGCAGCAACAAATGTAGAACCTAAGGCAAACAAAATGTTAAACTCAGTTCAGCTTGGTTTAGACAATAAAATTAGACTAGCTGAAAATGATAAACCAGATACTGCAAGGGTCGAAGATAATACTAAAGATACTGCTGTTTCAAATACCATCATAAGTGATCACTTGGTACATTCAAATGACCCTCTAAGTACTCCTTCTACATCTGGAAACTGTACCAAAAGGTCCGTCACAAAAATCAGATTTCATCTTCGAAAAGAAACATAACAAAACGATCTTGGCAGGGGATCATCCTCTAGAAAATAGGTACTTTCTCTGCTATACTACAATGGAACTGCCAGGGACTTCGCAGCCAAATATGAAGAGCTACTATGTTTGATTAATACTTATAATCCAGTATGCTTAGCACTACAAGAGGACTATGCTCAAGCAACAACAAAATGCTTACTCCTAAAGAGTTTTTGCATTCCACTACCCAATTCCCTATACAGGGAAATTCGGGTGGAAGTGCTCTTCTTGTAAGACGAGATATTGCTCACTCAAAAATACAGTTGCAAACTCAATTACAAGCTGTAGCTTGTCAAAAATTCACTTAAAAAAGACTTACACAACTTGTTCATTTATCTCCCTACCTAAAATAACAATACTTGAACGACAGTTAACACACTTTTTATGAACAGCTACCCCGACCATTTCTGATATTGGGAGACTTTAATGGTCGACATGAAACTTTGGGGTGACATTTTAACAAATCAAAGAGGAAACCTTATCTTATCATCAATAGAAAATTCAGATATGACCCTTTGAATACTGAAAAACCCACCCATTTTCACATTCAGACTGGTGCATTTTCATGTATTGACTTATCTATCACCAGTTCTGATACATTCATTGACTTCAACTGGGAGGTATTGGAAGATCTATACGGCAGTGATAATTTTCCAATTGTCATCAGAACTGAGAAATATGAGCCAGTATACAGAATGCCTAGGTGGTGTACCAATAAAGCAAATTGGCCCCTTTTCGAGGAACTCAGTTATACTGAACTAGATGCAAAAGATATGCCAACAATACGAGAAGCAGTGTTCTATTTAACAATGATTTTTATGTTTGCAGCAGAAAAGGCAATCCCAAAAACCAGTGGAAAATTGCATCGGAAGCCTGTTCCATGGTGGAATGTTCAATGCAAAATAAGACATAAAGCCATGAGAGCAGCTTTTAATAGGTACAGAAGACATCGCCGTGAATGCTACTTGATCTCCTTAAAAAGGCTCGAGCCAAATTCAGATGGCAAATAAAGCATGCGAGACGAGAATCATGGGCACTTTTTATATCAACAATTACCAATGGAAAACACCTATGACCAAGATCTGGACAGTTATTAAGAAAATAGCAGGAAAGTACAA
Source organism: Macrobrachium nipponense (assembly GCF_015104395.2). Taxonomy (NCBI): domain Eukaryota; kingdom Metazoa; phylum Arthropoda; class Malacostraca; order Decapoda; family Palaemonidae; genus Macrobrachium; species Macrobrachium nipponense. The sequence continues at coordinate 3,877,233 of NC_087208.1, read as the reverse complement.
TCCTAGTCCCCTTCCAGTTTTAAAAGTCAATGGTGACTTTATAACAGACTCAAAGGCTGTAAGCAATGTTTTTGCAGAACATTTTGCAATGGTCTCAAGTAGGGATGAAAATTCTCCATTCTACAGGGAGAGTGTTAGCAGAGTCTGAAACACTTGATTTTACCTATTTTAAATCTGAATCATATAATATGCCTTCTACCATGGAGGAATTTTTATTTGCTCTTGGTAACACTAAAAACACTGCACCTGGACCTGATGAAATTTTATATGAAATGATCAAGAATACTTCAAAGGAAACTAAATTTTTTATTTTAAGTATTATTAATTGAATTTTAAGGAGAGTGGTTACCCTAGTGTTTGGGAAATAGCAACAGTTTTACCCTTTGTCAAGCCAGCGGAAAGATTCATCTGTCCCTACAAGCTATAGACCAATAGCTTTAACTTCCTGTTTTTGTAAACTTATGGAAAAAAATGGTAAATTTTAGGTTGGTATGGTTTTTAGAATCAAAGAAGATTATATCATCATCTCAGTGTGGCTTTCGGCGTATGCATTCTTGCACAGATGTATTGATACGTTTGGAGAATGCAATTTGTAAGGCATTTGCTTCCAAGCAGCATTATGTGGTGGTTTTCTTTGACCTAGAAAAGGCGCCTATGATACTACCTGGAGGCATGGAATTATGAAAGTCTTGCATGAAATTGGTCTGCGTGGGGAGAACTACCACTTTTTATTAAGTCTTTTTAAGAAACCGCTATTTTAAAGTCAGAGTAGGTAGTACTCTGTCTAATTTGAAAGAACAAGAGGAAGGAGTACCACAGGGAAGTGTGTTAAGTGTCACTCTGTTTGCCTTAGCCATAAATGGGATAGCCTCAAAAATTCCAAAAGATGTAATGTCAACAATGTTCGTTGATGATTTATCTATTTCGTGTGCTGCATCTAAAATGTCTGTTGCAGAGCGAAAACTCCAGTTGGTAATAAATAAAGTTAACAGTTGGGCAGCTGAGCAGGGTTTTAAATTTTCCTCTGCAAAACAGTTTGTTATGCATTTTTGACGTATCAGAGGGGTTCATCCAGACCCAGATCTGTTTTTAAATGGACAGAGACGTATGTGTACAAGAAACAAAGTTTTTAGGCCTCATCTTTGACAGCAGGTTGACATGGGAAGCTCATCTCAGGAGCCTCAAAGTCAAATGCATGAAGGCCTTAGATGTTTTAAAAGTCTTAGGTCATACAAATTGGGGGGCTGATAGAAAGCACTTGTTACATGTTTATAAAGCAATAGTTGCTTCAAAATTGGCATATGGGTCAGAAATCTACTCATCAGCTACAACAAGGAGATTAGATACTTTGAATGCAGTTCATCATGGGGAATTAGAATTGCAACAGGACCTTTAGATCCTCTCCAATATCTAGTTTATTAGTGGATGCAGGTGAACTGCCCTTAGATTTGATAAGAAAATTTACCCTGTTGAAATATTGGTACCGCATACAGAGAACTCCTGAGTCCTTAGCTTACAATACTGTTTTTAAAAGGCAATTTTTGTATTATGAAAAATATGCTTCACATCCAAAGCCTATTGGATACAGGGTAAAATGTGCATTAGAGGAGCTCAATGTAATAAAAGGAAAAGTAATTCCAGCAAAATTGTCAAGATTCCCTCCATGGAAGTTGCCCTCTGTGAAATATTGTAAATGGTTTTCTGGTTGCAAGGCAGACTGTTCAGGTGATATTCTTTAGCAGAAATTCCTTTGCCATGCTGAAAAAACATGATAAACTCAAGGCAATTCTTTACCGATGGCTCCAAATCCAGTGCAGGCAGGCGTTGGGTTTGGAGTGGTTATACCCTGACAGTAGTGTTAGTGGTGCATTACCAAGTTGTGCTTCTATTTTTACTGCTGAACTTTTTAGCATTTTAACAGCCCTAAAGAAAATTGTAACTTTAGAAGGAGATATTTTACCATTTTTAGTGATTCCAAGAGTGCCTTGGAAGCTTTGGCATCTTTTAATCCAGTACACCCTGTGGTACTGGAAATAACAGAGTGGTTGTTTTTATTAAAACAAAAACAGAAGGTAGTTAACCTCTGCTGGGTGTTTCCTTCACATGTTGGTATTGTTGGAAGTGAACGAGCTGATGAATTGGCTAAGTTAGGTACATAAAAAAATCCAAAAAGTATAGCAATTCCCTGTTCAGACTACATTCCTGAAATTAAAAAGACTGTAGAATCAGTTTTGGCAATTCTATTGGACAATAGAGAGAATAATAAAATGAGAGAACTCACTGATGTAATCAAACCCCCTGGCTTTATATGTTAGAAAACCGTCGGAAAGAGACTGCATATGTAGGTTTCGGATCGGCCACACACGGATTACTCATGGGTTTTTAATGAACAATGACCCTGAACCATTTTGTGAGGATTGTCTTGTTCCCCTCACAGTAAAACATTTAATAGTAGAATGCCCCAGCTTAATATCAGCAAGGAACCGTCATTTTAACGTAGTTGGAAGAATGGATCTTAAACTAGATGCCATTATAGGCAGAGATTTTAATGAGGATAAGCTTTTTAGTTACCTTCGAGAAGCAGGTCTTCTTGAAAAAATTTAAGTTGTAGTTTTGGTCAATGATTTGTTTAGTTTGTGTATGTGTAGTATGTGTCAGTGTATATCATTTGCTTTTAAGTCTTTTTAGATCAGGATATTTTTATGTACATAAAATTTACCTCCAATTGATACATCTATTACCATATATAATGTTTTAGTACTTTTAATATCTATTTATTTTGACAGAACTCTGTAGAATTTGAAAGTTTGCGGGGTGCCTATGTTGCTTGTATTTTTCGTTTACAATTAATTTGAAATAGGTGTGTAGGTGAGATAGGTATTTCGTGTGTTTTTGGGTTCTCTGTAGTTCTCTGACAGATTTTATATAAACATATTTATAGCATTTTAATTGACTTTTTCCTTTGCAATTCCTTTTAATGATACGGCGTCAATTACCTCGTCGTTGCGACGCCAGTAAGAATTAATAAATCAATCAATCAATCCTCCTCCTCCCCCCGCAACTTTTTCTGTTTTCTTTGGTGCTCCATTTCTTTTGGTCAGCTGACTTTTGTTGACTTGGATGAATTACTTCAGATTGTGTTTTCCTCCTGTCTCCCTTTCATCAAGTTGTGGATTCATTGTTGGTAGTTTACTGCTGCCACCTGCTGTCGCCAGTTGTCACCTCTAGTGGAAGAGCAGCTTGAATCGAAGGAATCTCCTTTGGTGTGTCAGAGTTTGCTTGAGCATTGTGCTTTATCCTCGTTTAGTGGAGGAAAGGGGCCTTGTATAGAATAGGTCTTGGTTATATTTCAGTATTTGAAGAACAAGAACCCAAACTTTCTACTCCAATTAGGTGCATTTCATAGTTTTCTCATACTCTGCTGCACAAAGCTGAGGATGAGGCTCCAGCTTAGTGTGGTTGTGGTGTTAGCTTAAAATGTTTGTGACACAGTTTGAATTTTGTATCAAGGAAGAGTGTTAGTTGTTGTCTTATGTGGTCAAACCCCAGTTATTAGAATTTCAGACCACAGTTTAGTTTGAACAATTTTTATTTGCAGATCCTTTTGGATCAAAGGGATGTGTTCCATTGAAGTATTTACTCTTTTAGTGAGTACAATAGGCAGTTTATAGAGTAAGTTTATTTAATTTCAAGCACTTTACTTGAGGCTGTTTTAAAGGAATGCTAATTTTAGCTTTTTGCCATAGCACTGAGAATAATGTTAAGGCCAAGTTTTTCTGAACTACAAATTTCAATTTGATCTCTTTGGTGGGGAAGAAGAGGGAATACTCCTCTGTCCTATTAGGGCAATTGAAATTTACTTAAAGGTTAACCCTGGAAGAGGCAAAATAACCTTTTGTTTTGTGGTTATAGAAAACCTAGAATGTCTTTGTCAAAGGTTTTAGAAACTTAGAACATCTTTGTCAAAGGTTTTAGAAATCTAGGACATCGTTGTCAAAGGTTAAACCTGGAAGAGGGAAAGTTAACATTTTGTTTGTGGTTTTAGAAACCTAGGGTGATTTTGTCAAAGAACACAAGGTTTTCTGTGAAGCATTTGATTAGGGTAGCTTATGAGAACAAGCTCCATACCTTCTACATTTATTGAAGGTAAACATTCATAATGTGAGGGTATGATTAATGCAGCTAAGTAGAAAGGCAGTTTAGTTTTTGTTGCTCACGGCCTTAAGTATGTAGAATTATGCCCGAAAATGGTAAAACCTGTAGTTCAAGTCTTCCTGAACCAAAGAAAGTGCAATTTTTTTAGACTAAAATTTTGGGTTTAAGTATTTTTGGAAGCATGAAGGTACATATATTGTATAAGAATGTACCTGGATATCATAAAGGTAGCCAATTTTTGTTGACTCATTTTATAAAGCTTTCAGACCCAGGCACAGGGGTTTCCTTACGCCACTTTTGATTCATTCTAGCTGTGAAGTGCACATTCCAGATTAGGTAAGAATGCTATGAGTTTCATGCAAGAAGCTTTTAGCTCGATTGGCTGAGTGGATTTTGTCTAGCTTCGCTACCCATCATCCTCTTTCAGTAGGGATTATTATTTATTAATAGGGCTTGGTTTTTCCAGACCTCTAAGTCGGTTGGGGAATCGGCTATCTTTAACAGTTGGTAAGATTCATCCAAAATAATATAACTTTTCATAATAAAATTTATTTTCTGGGCTCAGCTCGTGTCGCTGCGCGCAAATATCCTTTAATCTATTATTTCTAGGGTAAATGTACTAACACAATACCAGAGAATATAAAATAAAGAAAAAGGTCAGTACAACTGACTCGCTCACCCTCCAGGAGGGTGTCGGTATGAACACTAGGCGAGTGAGACCACTACCACGAGCCAAAAACCAATAGAAATCTCCCACAACAAAAACCCTCCATGAGGAGAGCCGACCCACAGAGTGAGCAGCTCGTACTACTACTACTCCATCCCATGCTGCCGACTGCTGCGCCTCTGGTGGTCATCCTTTTCAGTAGCACTCACGAGCAAACGTGATATTTTTCTCTCTGTGTTTTTTGTGCCCTTTTTCGTTGGAATTTATCTATGATGGAGCGTGCAGCTATTGCAGCAGCTAAGTTAAGTACTCAGATTTATGTTATGGTTGGTTGGTTTTTCCGGCCCTCAGTCAGTATTTGCCGTTTTTTAGGTATAAATACGAACTCGGGGTCGGAAGCATGGCAGCATGGTTCTGCCGCGTGGTGGGTTCGTTCTCGGTCTCCCATACCTAGAACATCCCATTATCTATGTACGCTCTATATTTATTATCCGTTTTTCTTAGGGTACTGGGTCTACTCAGGTTTTGTCATGCATGCATGTCTTTTACCTTATGTAGGCTTCTTCTTTCCAGACCCTAGTCCCGGCTCTTAGTATCGGCCTCTGACTAGCTTTGAGTGGTAGACTTTCCTTCGGGTTAGTCGTACACTCCTGGATTTTTTTCTCTACTATATTGTTTTCTTTCTTTTATTTATATACCATGTATTTTGTTATGGTTAGGTTAGTTAGGCGTCTGGCTTAGCCTAGGTCCTGGCTCCTTGAGCCTATGCTACCGCTCATCAGTTCGGTTGCTTCCCTATAGCATCTCTCTGATCAGTCGGTTTTGGCCCAGTGGGTCTCTATGCTACCGCTTTTCAGTTCAGTTGCTTCCCGATAGCATCTCTCTGATCAGTTGGTTGGTCCTAGGCTTAGTTGTCTTATTTTTGCCTTACCGTCTCGTGGTCACTACGCGATCACGAGACAGCCCAGAACGCTGCCAGTCCCCTTCCCCCCTCCTCCCGCTCTTCCATAGAGTCGGGGGAGGGTGGGGCGGTCTGCCCACAGCTCGCGTCCACATACCCGAGCATGCTTCCCTCTCTCCCCCCAGGCGGAGGGGCCAGGGGAGACTGGGACAGACCCAGACTGGACGCGACCTCTCCGGCTTCTCGGTCCGGCCCGGTGGTGATGTGATGGGGGGTACTGGCCTTTCTCCCCATCCGTTGCTTCCTTGTCGCTCCGGTTCGCTCGAGCCTGTATGTCTCCTCGCTCTTCCCGACCTTGCTAGGTCTCCTTTCCTGATCGGAGTCCTGGCATCCAGCGGGAAGTTGTTAGTCACCCGGTAGAGTGGACCGGAACATACAGTGGGTTCCCTGCTAACCTTACCGTATTGCTGAGTTACTACACTCCGCTACGCACTGGACTTGCTCCGGTTCGTTTGAGTTTTAGGTTTTAAGCGTTATTAGATTAACTATAAGTTTTATCTTAAGTACCTTAAACCTTTTCCTCCCTTACATGTCTTACCGGATATCTCCGGGATTATAGCCTATTCAGGCGGGGCAGGGGGGCTTATGCCCAAATTTTTTCCGAGCTCCGGCATGCAACGGAGTTCTTCTGTCCTTTAGCCTGTAAGTGTTATTCTTTAAGATACTCATGTGTCTTCCCACTTACAGGCCACCAACTGTGAGCATCCGGGATGCGCCGCCACACTTCAGGACCCATGTGGACACGAAGTTTGCCGGTCCCATGCTCCATGCGCGACTCTGCACTGGGGACATCCAGGTCTGGTACCATGAGACGTGTACCATATGTTACGATCTGGTGAGCCAGCTTTTAGAAGGGGTGAGTATTCCATCTCCGGTAGCTGCTCCGCTTACTCTGTTTTAGTGCTTAGTTTCCATCATCCACTTTAACTTAAGGCATCTAACGTTTAAGTTATATTTTAAGTTTTAGTTTTAAGTGACTTAAATCTAATCTACGCCTCTCTTCCAGGCGCCGGCAGTGAAGGATACCCGCACTGGCAACCCTGCGGGCCTGGGTCGGCGGTTTTGGGAAGAACGCCGCCAAGGGTATGCCCTACATCTTGGAGAAGCGGTTGGCGCTGTTAATCTTCCCCGGAGGCAAGGCGACAGGATACGTCAACCCTATAGAGGCGGGCCCCTACTATCGCCTTCATCCAACAACGAGCTGGCTGCCTCATTAACTGATCAAGACAGGATATCTCCACGGACGTCGCGACTTTAGATATTAATGTGGAACCTATGGTAAGTGTAGACGACCTGTTGGTGCGAGTAAGTAGGGTGGACACCCAAGGGTCACCCTTGGGTGTAACTGTTTCTTCTACTCCTGCAACCTCTCCATCCTTCCAAGGATTTACAGGTGATGAATTATATACTCCTCCTGACGCTTCGGTTAGACCTAAGGTCAAGGGTCAAGCAGTGAAATCCTTGACTAAGACGTCGTCGTCGTCTAAGAAGTCGACTTCGGCGTCATCCTCCTTACGTAAGTCTCCGGCTGCGAATCCCGGAGCAGACAGGTCTAAAGCTTCTATCCCTCCGGCTCTAAGTCTCGAGGAGTAAATCCTCCAGAGAGAGATCTCGCACCCCCCCGGCAGAGTCACCAGTTCCGCTACCCTTGGTTCCGATTCAGAGCCACCCATCCACCTCCGCAGCAGCTCCGGCCTTGGACTCCAATGCTGGCCTGTTGCAAACAGGTGGGCGACCTGGTTGGGTCCCTTAAAGAGTAGCATGGAGCAAATGATCTCTCGTCTGTCGGATAGGATTACTTCCCAAGACTCCATTATAGCCGGACTGAGAGAAGCCCCTCTAGCCTCTCCTCCACTTTCCAATACGAGTGGAACTCAGCTTCCTCCGTATGACTCGCTACCTCCGTTCTCGATGAAACAATCCATGGAGAGTAGCGTCATACGCCCCCTTCCAAGACGGTCTCATTTCCATACCGGAATTCGGAACTCGAAGGATAGAGGACTTCGAGTTCTTCCCGGAAGACCTCCAGCCTCGTTCATAGGCTACGCAAGGCTTACAGCTTCAGCCATGGTTCGGGATGATAGGGTACCAAAGGAGACAGTCCTCTATTCACGAGACCAGGCTCAGAGAGAATGGCTCAGATGTTTAGAGGACATGGATTGTTCTAATACCAGGATACAACCTTTCAAGAGTCCCTTTACCATTTTCACAATGGATGAGAGTACCCCGCTCCCGTTCCTGACAAAGATCGCGAGGTCTACATCCCAGCGGCCCAGAAGGGGGAACCCATGCCTCAATTGAAAGGAAGCAGATCCCACATCTCCGTTGCTCCCTTCAGCGGAGAATTGTGGGAGGACTTGCCAAACACCTTCTCAGCTGGCAAACTCAAACCGGACTGTGCTATGGAGCAGTTTGGTGAAAAGCTACCCAGGCTCCCAGATAGCCTTATTCAGGCTGAATTTGACGCGAAATCGCGACTAGCCAGATCAATTAACTCTATGGCTATGTCCGAGGTAGCAACCATAGCTTATGGCTCAGAGCCGCTTTTTAAGCTCATGACCAAAGCCCTGACTCAAACGGTACAGTCGGATATGTTTGAGTTTGCCACTGCTAGAATGAATTGTAGGAGAAGCATGTCCCTACAAGAGGCAACCATTCGACATGAGCCGAATAGGTTACTCTCGTCTAACATCTGGGGAGCAGATCTCTTCCCAGAAGCTATGGTGAAGGAAGTCCAGTCAGAGGCTACGAGCTGAACCAGAGCCTTAAGGACCGTTGGGGCCTTACAGCTAAGAGGAGACAAGACCTAACTCCTAAAGGTAAGGGACAGAAGAAACCTAGGCGTTTCACCCTTACCAGAAAAAGCAGCCACGCTTTCCTCAGCAAGTTCCAGCGGTGCCCTTAGTGCAAACAGCCCAACCTTCCACCTCTAAGGCTCAATCACAGCCAATTTATGTGATATCCCCTCAGCCTCAGCCCTCCACCTCTACGCCATCTCTCCAGCTTACAATCAAGCCTTCGAGAGTCAAGCTTCACAGAAGTATGACCGCTCGGGTAAGGGAGGCAGAGGTAAGCGTTCCTTTCGTGGGAGAGGATCGGAGGCCCCTTTAACAGGGGGGAAAGCCAATTCAGAGGACCGGCCGAGGCGGTTACCAGATCCAATGAAGAACTTCAGGTAGGAGGGAGGCTGTTTCACTTTCGCCACCGGTGGAACTTCAGCGAATGGGCTCAGAGCATAGTGTCAAAAGGCCGGTGGGTTGGAGCTGGTTGACGAACCCACCTCCATCAGACCTTTCCGTCAACTTCCTTCCAAAGAATTGACAGAGTACGCAGAGGACCTCCTTCAGAAAGGAGCTATAGCGAGAGTCAAGAGATTAAAATTTCAAGGTCGCTTGTTCAGCGTGCCAAGAAAGGCTCACAAAAAAGAAGGGTAATTCTTAGACTTGTCCCGCTTAAACTTAGCCATCCGCTGCGACAAGTTCAAGATGCTCACGATTCACAGGTGCGGACCTTACTTCCCCGTGGGGCCGTCACCACCTCTATCGATCTTACAGACGCCTACTATCATATCCCTATTGCAAGACACTTCCGTCCGTATCTGGGTTTCAAGATAGGAGACCAGGCATTCTCCTTCAAGGTAGTTCCCTTCGGATTCAACGTGGCACCCAGGGTGTTCACGTGAAACTAGCGGAAGCAGTAGTTGCAACAACTCAGATCACAAGGGATTATGGTTAGTAGCGTATCTCGACGATTGGTTGATCTGGCTTCAACAGTCGAGGAATGCAACAGAGCCACACTGAAAGTGATTCAGTTCCTGGAATATCTAGGCTTCAAGATAAACAGGACCAAGTCAAGACTCACTCCAGAGTCAGTCTTTCAGTGGCTGGGCATTCAATGGAATCTATCCTCCCATACTCTGTCGATTCCATCAACCAAAAGGAAAGAAATAGCGAAGTCAGTCAAACAATTTCTAAGCCACAAACTGGCGTCAAGGAGAGCTCAGGAGAGGATCCTGGGTTCTCTCCAGTTTGCATCAGTGACGAACGTCTTAATGAAAGCCAAACTGAAGGACCTAACCAGAATCTGGCGCTCACGAGCAAATGTCAGGTCCAGGACAAACTATCCTCAGTCCCTCTGATTCTAAAGAATCGTCTTCGGCCGTGGGCGAAAGTCAAGAATTTGTCAGTGTCAGTACCTTCTTCAGTTCCCTCCCCAACCAGGGATTACCATCCACACAGACGCGTCCTTAAGCGGCTGGGGAGGGTATTCCCAGGTCCAAAAGGTTCAAGGAAACTTGGTCCACCTCAGTTTCAGTCAGTTCCATATAAACGTACTGGAGGCAATGGCAGTGTTCTTGACTCTAAAAAGATTGCGCCCACCAAAGTACTCCCACATAAAGCTAGTTCTGGACAGCGCAGTGGTAGTACATTGTATAAACAGAGGAGGCTCCAAGTCACGTCATCTAAATCATGTGATGGTAGCCATCTTCTCCCTGGCAGACAAGTTCAGTTGGCATCTCTCCTCCACTCACATAGCGGGAGTGAGAAACGTCATAGCAGACGCGTTATCCCGATCAGTACCCCTAGAGTCGGAATGGTCACTGGACAACAGTTCGTTCCAATGGATTCCTTCAAAGAGTCCCAGGGCTACAGGTGGATCTCTTCGCATCTCAAGCGAATCACAAACTCCCCTGTTATGTAGCCCCCAACCTGGACCCTCTGGCCTACGCCACGGACGCCCTGGCTCTAGACTGGAACAACTGGAAGAAGATTTATGTCTTTCCCCCAACCAGTGAATCTTCTTATGAAAGTTTTAAACAAACTCAGGACGTTCAAGGGTCAAGTGGCTCTAGTAGCCCCAGACTGGCCGAAGAGCAATTGGTATCCCCTAATTCTGGAGCTGGGCCTTCGTCCTCTTCGGATACCCAATCCCAGGCTCTCCCAGTCAGTACAAACGAAGACTGTGTTCGCTTCCTCAGGGATTCTCAAAACCCTAACTTTATGGAATTTCATGAAGTTTGCGGCAAAAAGAGATGCGAATATGACCCTCAGAATATTCTCTTCTTGGAATCCGATAAAAGGGATTCAACTTTGAGACAGTATGATGCTGCTGTCAAAAAGTTAGCAATCTTCCTGAGAGAATCTGATATCAGAATCATGAACAGTTAATTCAGCTATATCCTTCTTCAGATCCTTATTTGAAAAAGGTTTAGCAGCTAGCACGATTACGACAAACAAGTCAGCCTTGAAAAAGATATTTCAATTTGGGTTCAACATAGACTTGACGGATTCCTACTTCTCGTCTATTCCTAAGGCATGTGCTAGACTTAGACCTTCTGTAAGGCCTACGTCAGTTTTCATGGTTCTTAAACGATGTTCTAAAGCTGGCTTCAGAAACCGATAATGACACATGCTCGTTATAATGCTCTTGAGGAAACCCTGTTTTTATTAAGCTTAGCTTCAGGAGCAAGAATTTCAGAACTGTCGGCTTTATCCAGAGATCCGGATCATATTCAATTCCTTCCCACAGGGGAAGTACTACTTTCTCCGGAACGTAGCTTTTTAGCAAAGAATGAAGATCCTTTGATGAGGTGGGAACCTTGGAAGGTACTACCCCTTCCAGAATGTATCTCTTTGCCCAGTTACAACCTTACGAGCCTTTCTGTCCAGGACCTCCTCATCCTCATCGGGTCCCCTCTTTAAGAGGGAAAAAGGTGGTACTTTATCCATTAAAGGCATCAGGCAGCAAATCCTGTACTTTATTAAGCAAGCCAATCCTGACTCTTTCCCGAAAGCACATGATGTTAGGGCAGTAGCCACCTCAATTAATTATTTCCAACACATGAACTTCGATGAGTTGAAAAAGTATACCGGATGGAAATCGCCGACAGTGTTCAAACGCCATTACCTTAAGTCCTTGGAAGCTCTGAAATTTTCAGCAGTAGCAGCGGGAAACATAGTTTCCCACTGATTCTAGTTAATTTGTAGTAGAAGATTCAGTCCCTCCTTTCTTTCTACCTGCTTCACCCAACAGTTCGTCTATTCCTACCGTGTTCATTTACATTCACCTGGTGTCTAGCTGCTTTTATGATAATAGTGGGTGCCCCTTAGTTTTTTGCCAGGGACACTCACAGATGATTATGGATTTTGATCTCATGATGTTACCCCCCTTATTTTTATGCTAGGGGATACATCTCATTTATAATGGTTTACGGTTTTGTATATTAAGTCATATGCATTCCTTATATATTATCATTGTTGTTTATTTGTTCATTTGATTACTTTAATTGCTATTGATATTTTTGATACATGCCTTTACACAGATACTATTTTGTTACATGTAAGCCAATTTACCTCGTGTACATATGTAAATTACCTTATGATAAGAAAAACATGTTTAGAATTAAGGTAATTTAAGCATATTTCTATTTTGTATCACTGTGTATTTGTATCTTTTTAGCAATTATATTCTTTTTTATATTTACATTATTTTTTATTTGAGACCTACTCTGATTTATTTATTACTTTTGTTTACAATCTTGTGCTATTTCTCTGTACGATTTCGCGCAGCGACACGAGCTGAGCCCAGAAAAGGGATTTTGACGTAAGGAAAAATCTATTTCTGGGCGATTGGCTCGTGTCGCCAGCGAAATCCCACTACCCATCCCTTCGCCCAAGATTGTCTGCTAACTTCAGGATGGCCACCAGAGGCGCAGCAGTCGGCAGCATGGGATGGAGTAGTAGTAGTACGAGCTGCTACACTCTGTAGGGTCGGCTCTCCTCATGGATTTTTGGTTTTTTTTTGTGTGGGAGATTTCTATTGGTTTTTGGCTCGTGGTAGTGGTCTCACTCGCCTGTGTGTTCATACCGACCCACCCTCCTGGAGGGTGAGCGAGTCAGTTGTACTGACCTTTTTCTTTATTTTATTTATTCTCTGGTATGTGTTAGTACATTTACCCTAGAAATAATAGATTAAAGGATATTTCGCTGGCGACACGAGCCAATTGCCCAGAAATAGATTTTTCCTTACGTCAAAATCCCTTATTTGAATGCTTACCTACTGTTAAATAGAGCCCAACTATCCTCCCCACAACTTAGTGGGCTGTCAAGGAGAATTCTGATAAGACCTAAAACATTCAAAACACACCTGGTGGAGAGCAGGTGTCTACTAGAAAGTTCTCCAGGCAGCCATTCAATCTTTCCTTCAGTTTGAATGCCGACTCGCCTATCAGTATGAAGATAAAGCTATCTTTAACAGTAATTAAGTATCCCAATAACAAATATGAAAATTTATATACTGCATGAACTAACAAAGATTTGTAAAGGGAAGAGATGTACAAAGTTGTGAGAACTACAGAGGAATTAATGGGCCATACCTTGAAAATATTTGAAAGAATTATAGGTGGAAGACTGAGACAGGAGGTTAAGATGGAACACAGTAGTTGGGCTTTATGAAAGGGATTGGTACAATTAACAGATATTTCTTTACACAAGGGTAAATGGAGAGTTACAGAGAGAAGTAGAGGGCTCTGCATTAGGTCTTTATTAAACCTATAAAGGCATATGATAGATCATCTTGACAGGAAAGGCAAAGTTTGAGGGTGTAATTTCACTGAGCTTAGAAATCAAGTTCAGGTAGTCTGTGAGAGACTTAATTATGAGGTTTGCAGATCTTATTCCCCAGTGGTAATGACCATAAATGGTGGTCTACCCAATACTGTGGAGTTGATTGTAGCATGCCTTCCTTTGTAGGAGCGGATGGAACTGTTGTTTATTGCCTTAATTAAACAGGAGGCAGTCATGCTATCCAGAGCCAAAAGCCCTCAGATTCAGAGAAGTCAACTTTGCTTCTGTTACTGGACAGTTCATCAGCATAGACCCTCCAGGATTTTTTTTTTTTTTTTTTTTTTTTTTTTAAGATTGATTTCTTTGCCCTAAGATTGCTACAGTTTTCAAAAAGTCAGCTGGACTTTGAAGTTTTCCTTTTATTATGATTAAGTAAGGTGCTAAATCTTGCAAGTTTTCCTTCTGTTTTGATTAAGTAAGGTGCTAAATCTTGCAAGTTTTCCTTCTGTTTTGATTAAGTAAGGTGCTAAATCTTGCAAGTTTTCCTTCTGTTTTGATTAAGTAAGGTGCTAAATCTGTTTTTGTGCACCAATTTCTGTTATCCTTGTTTTATCTAAGGTTTTTGAGAAGCTGCTCTCTAAGCATCTTTGAAAGTTTGGTTAAGGCAATAACCTGCCACCAACATTGCATTAGAGGTTGGGGTTTTGTAAAGACCTTGGTACTTGTGATGCACTTTTGTCAATGTGTACCATCTTGTGCAGAGTGCCCTTGATGCTGGTCTCTTGATGAGTGGTGCATAGGCACACATGGTGCATTTACATTTTAAAGCAGCCGTTGGCTTTTTGAATCATGAAAACTATGATTACTAGGAATGTGGATGTTTTTTACTATTTAAATTGATGTTTAATATGCAGAACCCAAAGGGCCTGCATTGAGGGCCATTACAATAGCATTATGGATGTCATTTCAGGTGCTCCTAAGGTAGTGTCCTTGGGCCTTAGCTATTTATTATCTACATTAGTGATGTGTATCAAGGTTTGGAGACAAATTGATGCATATGCCAGCTGTTGTTCCTTCTCTGTGCCTTTGAATAGAGATCTGGTATGTATTCATGGGTGGAGTAGGATTTGGGGCATAAAGCTTATCCCTTCTAAAACTCAAAGTAGTATAATAATTGGTCAATCTAGAACACTTTAGTCTCTGCTTTAAATTTCAGTGACTGTTAAGGTTTTAGGTGTAACTTTTGATTAGAAATTGACTTTTGGAAAGCATGGAGTACATAATATTGCTTCCTCTGTTTCTTGAAAAATTGGTATTTTTCAGAAATGTTTTTGGATTTTCATGATGAACCTATGATAATTTAACACTATTCTTCCTTCTTTGAAGTACTGATCTACAGTGTGATCATTGGGTGCTTACTCTCATGTAAAACTCTTGCAGAGTTATGTTATAATACTAGTCAAGTTTGTGTTGCTAACTCTTAACATTGACTTGTGACATAGACGTAAAATTAGTTCATTGTTTCTTGAAAAAAAATTTGCTACAATGACAAACATTTTCTACTTTCTTCATTACCTAACCTACCTGTTTTTGCTCGCAACACTAGGCAGGCTGCTGCTGCAGTGTCATTTTCAAGTAGTATCAGGTTTAACAGTACTACTCGGTTTGCTAGGAGATTTATTTTGGGTACATTGCATTGTTGAATAGTTTGCTAAGTGGAGTTTTGGAATCTTGTTAACTCCAGATGTTTAAGCTAGAGGCAAGTTCTTTCCTGCTTTCTGCTAATGGCTCCTGAGTGCAGGTGTCTTAGTCTTTTTTTTTAATTTCTCAAAATTATTCATCACCTTTTCCAAGGAATGAGCTGTCTATGCAGGCTGATTTTCCTTTGGAGTCCTCTTGGGTTTATATTCTGTTGACTATCCATAAAGGTTTTCAGCTGGAGATTTAAGGAAAGAAAGAAAAACTAGTTAAGAGAGTAAACAAAGATTGAAGATTTAAAGAAAGTAAAATAGTTAAGAAGAGAGAAAAGGGAATCGATGGAAAGTAAAAGACAATGAAAAATGTTAAAGCTTTGAATAAGAGAGATGCTTGAAAAAGCTTGTTGTAGCACCTGCATTATTCGTATTAACCAAACCATGCAGCACTCTGTTATTTGTATATTTAAGTTTAATGCTTTATTGTTTATTTGTATAATTGAGTTTAGTGCTTTATTTTAATTATTACAGTCAATCTAGGTAAGAAATAAGATGAGTCTTTGTAAATCAATAACTTAAAATTGTTTAATTGTAAAAACAATTATTTGTAATACCTTTTGTAATTCAGGACTTTTTTTTTCGCTTTTACAGATATGCGTGAACCTATTTATGAGTATGATTTTCCCCCTCCATATATAACAGCAGAGAAGTATTTTCCAGTTAAAAAAGCCTTTCAATGAGTAAGTTCATTGTGTTTTTATGTTGGTTAAAAAAAAGGTAAGTAAATTTTATAGTGATTAATTTTTAAAAATATTAATACTTTAGTGGAACCAGTGGACTATTGAAAGGGCTTGTCTAACATTGTTTTCTCAATTTCCAGGTACATGGATAGATATAAACACCCAAAGGAACTCAATAAAGAGATTCTTCTTCAACGTCTTGCAAAGATAAATCCTCTAGAGGGAGACCCACCTGTGCTTCAGTTTCCTTCTGCTTTACCAATAGACAACACTCTTCCATCATGGTATAAGAGGGAAAAGAAAATAAAAAGGGAGCGTCTTGGTGTTGGAAAATACAGAGATCTCTTCAGGGGCCGTAATAGACCACCACAAATTTTGGATGAAAACATAGAGAAGTTTGAAATTGAGTATGAAACCGACAAGCCTAAGAGACATAAGTATTAATATGAGAGAAACCGTTCACCTCTCTGTATATAATCTGTAAGTGTTCATTAGTAATCAGTTGGACCAATGATGCTCTAGTTATTTTCA
>NC_087208.1:3833798-3860420 GCF_015104395.2 Macrobrachium nipponense | reverse complement strand
GTTCCAACAGACTAGTGCGAGCCGCGTTCCTACAACAAACGTGAGCCCCGTTCCAGCAACTGAACGCGAGCCCCGTTCCAGAAAATTTTTCTTGGCGCAAGGCGCCTTCAAAGAGACGAAGCACCAGCCTGGCGCATTTACAGACAGCTAGAGCAAGGAGCCTTATAGTAGTGGCAATCAGAACGATCCTTCCATTGAACGTTTCCGGGCAAGAGGCTCCTTCTAAAAGGAGTCTAGTAGGCGCTCAGAACTATCAGGGCGCACGGGACCTTCCACGCAAGCGGAACGTTCCAGGAGCGAGTCTCCTTTCTAGCGTGCGGAACATTCCAGGCGCGCTGAACTATCCAGGCGCTAGGCGCAAGGAGCAAGGAGCCAGGCACCAGAATATTCCAAATCTTCTTATGAGAGAGAGGTCAGTCGCGAGGCTCCTCTTTGAGATTTTAACTTGAGCAACTTTCCCCTGGCAAAGGTGCAAGATGTCGCACAGGCGGCCGTCGCTTTTGTCAGGATTCTGATACTAAGAGAAACCATTTTTCATTATTCAGAAGACTCCTGTGTTTGGCAGTTCCTCTCAATGCGGACTCTCTCCTTCATTCATGCTCTTCCCTCGTTATGAAGAGGCAAGAGCTTTGGGAGTTTTCTTAATAAGAATCTCATCGACGTTTGGGTATGATGGCGGATAGGAAATATCTACTTCCTTCCGTAAACCCTAGAGATGAACAGGAATTCTGTCTCTTCCGCGATTTATGAGGAAATCATGAAGATTTAAAGAGTTCCTGGATTACTTCCTTCCTTAAGGAGATATATATACTCTTTCTATCATTCTATTAACGAAAAGAACGAAGATAGTAAAAATTTTTCCTTTCTCTATCTGCCTCGGCAGGGAAAGAAGGTAGTAGGAGTATCTGCTGTATGAGAATACGATATGGTCAAATCATAAGCACATACCGTAGTTACTTCTTTGCTGAGCAACTCAATTACCAGTATCCTTCCAGGAATTTCCTAGGAAGGACTATGCTTAAAGGGATTGTTAAGACAACACCTTCTTAGCTTCTAGATTTATCAAAGTCTTGTTTCGCTTAAATATGCATTAATAAGAACTTCCTGGAGATCGATAATAATTTTATAAGATTCCTTTATTAAATGGAGTAGCTGGCAACTCTGGAAGAGTAAGGCCAGACGGCTAATGGAGACTGCTATCGCTTAGACCAACGCGGTACGCAGTACCATCTAGTTCTCGGTCATGAGCAGTTGGTTACATCTCTCTCTCCTGCGGGATGGAATAACTAACCGTATCTCTCCCCTACAATCGCAGTCTTAGCCTCGGATTGAGGGGATAGTTAAGCAAACATAAATAAATTATTGTCTGCCTTTTGCTAAGAAGCTTTCAATAAGAAAGATATTACAACCTTTCAATGCTGTTTACCGTAGGTAACATTATTAAAAGATTCTAACGCAGCGGAACACTATATTATATAATGCACTCATGCTTACGAAATGATGGCTTATTAGAGTACATGATTAGTGAGAAGATGAATGTAGTAGAGAATTCACTTTAAGACTACGGTATGGTCAAGTCTTATGCACATACCGAGGTTAACTACAGAATTCCTAGTATCCTTGCAAAGGTTTCCTAGATTAATGCTGTTTACCACAATGTGACAGTATTATAAAGGAATCTAATACGGCAGAGCACGATATAATATAATTCTCTCATCCTTTCGAGAAATGTACACAACCTTTTTAGAATCGGATATTGCTCAAGAGAAGATGGATGAGTCGGATGGGAAACATTCTCTTAGTGGCAGAAGTTGTTTCCCTGAATGGACTATACTACGTATATAAAAGTTTTTTCCTGCTAAGAACGGAATTAACATGTGAAAGGATGTCGGGTACCATAAAGGCACAGATGTTCTGGCACATAACCTAAAAAGGATTAGAAGGAAGCGCCAGCCTGGCGCAAAGCGTCAGAAGCGCCAGCCTGGAGCAAAGCGCCAGAAGCGCCAACCTGGCGCAATGCGCCAGAAGCGCCAGCCTGGTGCAAATTGCGCCAGAAGCACCATCCAAGATATTTTCTCGTTTTAGCGAGTTATTAACCTAAGAGTCCAGTAGCCTCTCGGACAGCAGGCTCGGTAACGGCAAGATTCGTTCCTGATTTCGTTACCCATTTAATCGGAAAGGGGTCGCTTACAAGGAACGATGAAATTATTTATTTTAATCACTTAGGCCAATTCCACGACTCTCTCATATCGCAAAGAGCATCGAGAATCTCTTTTTTTTTTTTTGCCCCTGTTCGCGTTAACAAAAGAGAACCTATTTGGAAAACAGACACGGAACGTAACGATCCTTAAGAGGTTCGATGCAAGATTTTGCATGTCCGTGAGAACCTTCTCGATCGAAGATAATAACTGTTAACGTATGTCTAACATTTATTGGAAAGAGTTGTGAGAACCTGCGGAAAATCTTCTTCATAGATCTCTTCGCAAGGTAGAAGACGAACAGGCTTCCTATAGACTGCTTCCTTTTCCTCGAACCAAGAGAGGTAGCAATTTACGCCATCTTTAATTTAAAAAAGGGGAATAAACTTTAGTCTTTTTTTCCCTAGTTATAAATTCTTAACAGATATTGAGATAAATGGGCGTCAAAGGAAGAGAGGATGAATGCCTCATTTTGGCCTTAGAGAGGTTGGATTCACAGAAGTCACGTTCTTCTCACAGCATGTTTCGTAAGGCTTTTCCAAGAGTATCTGGATATTCTATCAGAATCTATTATAAATAGACCTGAAAAACCTCTCCACTCTGAGTCGGTCTGCGTGCAGACTGACCAGAAGTAGACATGAATGAGAGGAGTTTTTCAAGGTAAAAGACAAGAGTCATGGTAAAGACATAGAATTGCTGCAGATCGTGCTAGATGGAATGGGGAAACTGTCCTTCTTCCGATATCTCTGTGAACCACATGGGGGTCTTCACTTTCAGAGGGAAGAATCACCTTTGTATATATCTGCTATCAATAACGCAGTAAAAGGCTATACTCTGTCTCTACAAGGAGAATTAGAGATGGCAGAGAATTAATATTCTTCGGGATCTTATACGATACCCCAATACGACATGAGTAGGATATCAAGTGGATGAACACGGACAAGGCTCTAACCAGGCGCCAGCCAGGCGACACCCAGGCGCCAACCAGGCGCCAGGCTCCAGGATCTCCAGCTTCTTCATGTTTGGAGATAGAATTCACCAAGAGTCTCCTCTTTGAGATTTGTCACAAGATCAGTTGTTTCCTGACAGGGACACAAGTTGTCGCACAGGCGGCCGTTGCCCGTGTCAGGATGGTCTGAGATTGTGGAAGTTTCTAGCAAGAACAAACTTCTCATGACAGGGACTCTAGTGGTCGCATAAGCGTCTTCATCTCTGTCTGTCAGGATGGATGGTTTGATTTGGAGAGACTTTTTTTGCAGGATCAACCTTCACCTACCAGGTACTCAAGATGTCGCACATGTGAACGTAACCTTGTCAGGATGGGGCTGTTACTGCTTAAAGCCCTTTACCTTGTGAAGAGAGGCGCTCTCCTCAGGTGATTCATTCTTCTCCCAACATTATGGGACAAAGATATATCAGACTAGGAAGTCAATGAGGGTGCAGGTCTTTCAGATTACAAGACCTTAGCACCCTTTTATTGCATGAATTCGGAGAGTCTCTTGAGTCCTGCACACCCCTCCTTCTACCTAGTTCATTACTATTAAGGGGATTATAAATCATCCTCTTTTGGACCTCAGATTCTGTTCCGACAAGATGGAACTGCTTCTTTGGGGGATTTTATGAGTAATTCTTTGTTTCTCTTGGTCCTAACGACCAAGAGACAAGTGAATTTTTTGTGCATTGGAGTCTCGCATCAGACTCTATGGATGCTCGGCTATGGGTTCTTGCCAGCATAGTATGGCTGGTAAAAGAACTAAAAACCCTCTATTCCTGACTCAACGCTTTTCAGATAGAGGTTCGTTGTCCAGGCAGGGTACTTACGTTTTCATCTACAGATAATGGTTTAAACGTTTGCCTACAGAGTCTTTGGGATGCGATGAGGGGTCGAAATGCTTTTTTCCCAGAAGGTATTCAGAGGGTACAATAAAGAGCTAGAAATCAGGAGTCCTCCAATTTCAGCTCGGAGTCTTCCTTCGACTTCCAAGCTCTTCCCTTCCTTCGGACCAGGATAGGGAAGATTCCGCAACGAGGAACCTCATCAACATGTAAGAAGAGATCTCGTTAGCACGGAAGTACTCAGGAAGGATCCCCTCTCGGAGGAAGACTCTTATCTCCTCGTACTGTTAGATATCCTATCGTCTAATGGATGTAGCCGACTACAATCGCCTTCCCTTGCCGGAGAGGCCAAAAGCTCAAAGTGGAAGAATTTCTTCCACCCCTTCTCCAGTCTCCTGATAAACTATTGTGGATGTTCAGGACTTTCGGACAATGTAGCCCCAACTAGGCGCCAAATGCCAAAACAGGCGAAAAAACGCCAGAGGCAAACAATTCCAAGGAACACTGTCATTGTCTGATGAGAAGAAAGAGCGGGTCTCCAACCTAGCGCAGGTGCGCTAGAGGCGAACAAATCGGACAGATAAGAGCGTCCGATGTGGACATCACCAGGCATCTTCGAGACTCTACCAAGCTCGAAACTCAAGCAAGTGGGGAGGAGCCAGCCAGGCTACAGGTGCCAAAAAGAGCCAGTCTGGAGCCAGGCGCAAAGCTACTTCCAGGCGCGAGGCGCCAGCCAGGAGTCAGGTGAAAAGCGCCTTACAGGCGCTAGGTGCCAACCAGGCGTCAAGCGCCAGCTAAACGCAAGGGACAGGCAGGCGCGAGGTGCCAGGCAGGCGCAATGTGCCAGCCAGGCAAGAGGCACCAGCCAGGCACGAGGCGCCAGCCAGGCGCGAGGCTCCAGCCAGGCACGAGGCTCCAGCCAGGCGCGAGGCTCCAGCCAGGCGCGAGGCGCCAGCCAGGCGCCAGCCGGGCTCTATCCAGAACAGATCCATTTCAAAGAAAGCCCTGGTCTTCTTTGAAACAAGTGTGATCTCTAAAGCACTTCGTGAGTAACTTAATGATTCCTTCACACAGCGGAGAATTAAAAACGCATGACGTGCGAGCTTTTATGAATTCTTGTTCTTTCCTAACAATATGTCATGAGGACATATTAGCTGTCACTTACGTGAGATGCAACTCTGTGTTGACCTACGAGAGATCCTTCTCTCTTGGTTATACGTGTCTACAGATACGTTGCTGGGATAGGGAGCCGACACTGATCCTTAACTTGTGAGTTAAATTTTATTTTAACATAGTGTTTTCTTTGGGTTGTTTGAAAGGAGTTTGGGGATAACTTTTCGAATTAAGCACAAACCCTCGTGTTAGGATCAGGTGATCGCCTTCGGTGTTGTGCTCCTTAATTATGCCACTAGGCATAGGTGTACTGTCATGTAAGTGGATAAGACCCCATTGACAAAAGACCATTAGATTCTGTCGAGTAAGTGGATAAGACCCCATTGACAGACTCCTAGCAATAGCTAGGAAGTCAACCCTTCGTCTAAACACATAGGAACCAAGGTTTTATTTATTTATTACTTACAACGTATGTTGTTTACCGGTCTATTCAGTAATTAGCTGTCTCTTACCCTCCTCCAATGGTGTGAATCAGCTATGTATATATCTGACAGGTAAGTTGAATGTATAAAAATTATATTGTTATGATACAATAAAGTTTTATACATACTTACCTGGCAGATATATACAATTAATCGCCCACCCAACCTCCCCTCAGGAGACAAGTGGAAGAGAAAATCTGATAGAAAACGGGAATGGTTCCTATTCCTGCCACCCAGCGGCAGGCAGGTAGATCACCTGACCTACCTGCAGCCCGTGCCGCGAAATTCGAATTTCTGTCGGGAATACGGAGTCAATAGCTATGTATATATCTGCCAGGTAAGTATGTATAAAACTTTATTGTATCATAACAATATCATATTTATCCTTTCAGTATAGTATGGTTTACTCAAGTTTAGAAGTATTTGCTGATGTGTGCCCACTTTGCTGTTGCTTTTTATCAAAATTATAACTTAGTTTGTGACTTTAAGATTTTCTTATAGTAGTACCTCGAGATACGAAAGCTCTACTTACGAAAAACTCGAGATACGAAAGCCAATGCGAAAAATTATACTGCTCTACATACGAAAAGTTTTCAAGATACGAAAGGTTGTTGTTGTAAAGTCCCGAGATTTGCCCGGACCCACCGAGAACAATTTTAAAACTCCCCGCGCCGCCAACTGAGTAAACTCGCCACCATCCTCCCGCTCTCCATTGGTTCCTGATGCTAGTCACCCATAAGGTCCTGCTCTCCTATTGGTCAGCATCTACCCCTTGTGCTTTAAGTATTCTATTGGTAAAAGGATGCTGTAAATTGAAAAACTTATTCATGCAATACATTTAATAAAAAAAAAACATTAGGTAAAGATAGAATAAAGAATAGAAATGAATGGTTATTATATTTACTGTTAGGTAGTTTCAGTAGTTTGAAGAGAGATAATGAAAATTTATGGCTTACTGTGTAAAGTGATTGCTTGTCGAACACTTCGATACTTGTAAGTGCTGGATGTAAACAGACGTTTGGAAGCTTTTTTTGTTTGTTTATTATAGTTAATGGTTACTTAATAATTATAGGCGGCCCGCGGTTAACGGCGCAATCACTCAACGGCGAATCGGTTTTACGGCGGTTATCAAAATATTCATTAAAAAAATAAGGCATTTTAAAGGTATCTTTACGGCACAAATTTCAGTTAACAGCGCCGCTAGCGCCGTTGTCTAACGAGTTCATGCATATGTAGAAATGCCGTTCAGACCATAAAGGTTATGCAAATTATATAACAAATTTTAGGAGAGTTTATTACGTAGTATTAGGGTAAAATATATGCCTCTGACGCTGTTCTATGCCGAAAATATCGAGTTACATAAGTGCAAATTTAGCTATGGATGTGTCGATTCATAAATGTTCGCTTTTGTTATGTGTATGAAAATGTATTACGTGAAAGGTTTTCTTTATATCTTTTTGTACAGATATGAAAATGAAAAACGTGAAAGCATATTACTTTTTGTACAAGAAAATAGCATATATTCTGTAAAAAACAGAAATATGATACAAAGGGCAGCTTTTGAAATTGCCCTTCACGTTATCAAATACGACGTGTTTTTTTTTCATGTTCTTTTCTTGTAAGCCGGCCGCCTGCTGCTCTTCCGAAAATGTCGATTTAAAAAAAGTGCAAATTAGCCCCATCAAGATGTGTCGATTTTATAAATGATTTTAATGCTTTTATGTTTGAAAATGTGTATGAAAATGTACTACCGAATAGGTATTTTTATTTCTGTGCAGAAATATGATAAAAAGGCAGCTTTTCAAAAATCCCCTTAAACTTAGAAAATTTTACGTGTTTTTTTTCCCCTTCAACTTATCAAGTTCGTTCTTGTATGCCGCCGTCTGACGCTCTTCCGAAAATATCGAAAAAAAAAAAAAAAAAAGTGCAAATTTAGCGATCGATGTGTCGATTTTTCAAATGTTTATGCTTTTATGTTTAAATGTGTATGAAAACATATTGCGTAAAGGTATTTTCATTTTGTACAGAAATAAGATACAAATTAAGGCATCCTTTGTAACTAGGCTCCACGTTGTAAGGGGATGGTTTTCATGTTCTTGTTCTTGTACCCCCGCCCAGTTTTCCGAAAAATGCATTGTTATTTTATTAATTACGCATCTTTTTCCATAAATCCTTTAAAAAAGAAAGTTATAACATTATTTCACTGTATCCAAGAATATTGCATGTATTCTCATATTATTGTATTTTAAAATACTACGGCAAACTTAAGCCAGTATTCCGCGGAGCGGCCAATGTTTGGTTTGAAAATCAGCTGATGAATACGAGTCTGTTTCACCATAACGCAATTCTGAGCGAATGCTTTTGCTTCTAGTTAGCATAAACGAATATCTATATACTTGACTTATATGATACAAAGTTATTTTTTTTTTCCATATACAGCGTGTTTTTAGGTGGAAATATTTATTGAACTATGTCTCGTGAATGTGAAATACTATTTTTTTTTTCGTTACAGATTACGTTGGCGGCATGTTTATTGCGTAAAAATTACGTGATTTCCGTTCGCAATACGTAATCCTTTATATCATCGTAATACGAACTTTACGCTATTTATCTATATCGGCGTGAAACCACAGTAAAATGTGTTCTTTCAAGCACAGTAGTTTTGATTAACCCTTAAAACGCGGAGCGGTAAATAAAAAAATGACTCCCGTATGCCGAAGGGGTTTGAGAGTGAGCGCGTAAGCGGAAAAAATATTTTTTTTTCAAAAAATCACAGCGCACTTAGTTTTCAAGATTAAGAGTTCATTTTTGGCTCTTTTTTTGTCATTGCTTGAAGTTTTAGTATGCAACCATCAGAAATGAAAAAAAAAAATTAAATCATTATCATCATATAAATAATGAATGGCGATATATGATAGCGCAAAAAACGAAATTTTCATATAATTAATTGTATTCAAATCGCGCTATGCGCAAAACGGTTGAAAGGTAACAAGTTACTTTCGTTGTAATGTGCACTAAATTGCGATCATTTTGATATATAACATATTGTAAAACGCTAAAAGCAACACAGAGAAAATAATTATCACAAAATAATGCATGAATTCGTAACGCGCTACTAAACACATATTTTTTCAAAAAATTCACCATAAATCTAAATATTGTCCTAGAGACTTCCAATATGTTTCAGAATGAAGACAAATGATGGAATCTTATTACTATACTGTAAGATATTAGCTTACAAATGGCAGTTTTTTTCGACCCATATCTGACGAGCTAAAGTTGACCGAATCGAATGATATATATTTTTTTATATGCAATTATTTCGGAAATAAGAAAAAGCTACAACTTTCAAATATTTTTCGTTTTATTCTACATGAAATGCGCATGCATTTTCATATATAAACTCTATGAAATGCCTAATATGAAACGGAGCAAATATTCCGAAGAATGACTTAACGCATTTCGGAGATTTGTGGCGGAGAATCCGTGCGCGGAGGGAAGGAAAGTTTTTTTTAAAATTCACCATAAATTTAAATATTGTGCTAGAGACTTCGAATTTGTTTCACGATGAAGATAAATGACTGAATATTACTAGGACGTAAGTAAAGTTTTATCTTACAATTGCGTTTTTTTCGACCATTTCGGGTAGAGGTCAAATTTGACCGAAACGTGGTTTTTTTTTTCTATTTTCGTGATTTATATGCAAATATTTCGAAAATGAGAATGAGCTACAACCTTCAACTATTTATTGTTGTATTATACATGAAAACATTGCGACCCACATTTTCATATTATAAAAACGTTATTTAAACGGCTAATTTAAAAACATGGTGGGCGAACCTTATTACCAATCGCTAACCCGTATGATTTTTTTCGGAAGAGTTACCGCTGCGGACGTAAAGAAAATGTTATTTTTTTCATAAATTCACCATAAATCGAAATATTGTGCTAGAGACTTCCAATTTGTTGCAAAATGAAGGTAAATGCTTGAATATTACTAGAATATAGGCGTTTTAGCTTACAATTGCGTTTTTCGACCATTTCGGTAGAGTCAAAATTGACCGAAGGTTTGAAAATTTGTCACTTATCATTTTTTATATGAAAATATTTCAAAATTGATAAAAGCTACAACCATGGGTTTGTTTTTTAGTTGTATTGTGCATGAAATTGCGCACATTTTCATATATAAAACTTTATGTAACGGCTAATTTAAAATGGTGCAAACATTACCACAATCGCATGTATGATTATTTTCGGAAGAGTTACCGCGCGGACGTAAGGAAAAAGTTTTTTCATAAATTCACCATAAATCGAAATATTGTGCTAGACACTTCCAATTAGTTGCAAAATTAAGTTAAATGAGTGAATATTACTAAAATATAAGAGTTTTAGCTTACAATTGCGTTTTTTCGACCATTTCGGTAGAGTCAAAGTTGACCGAAGGTTGAAATTTTGGCACTTATCGTTATTTATATGAAATATCTTAAAAAAAAAACTGATAAAAGCTACAATCATGAGTATTTTTTTGTTGTATTCTTACATAAAAATGCGAACATTTTTCATATATAATATCTCCCCCCTGTAACGGCTAATTTAAAATGGTACAAAAATTATGTCAAAGTGACGAAATAATTTCCGAGATGTGTCACAGATACTTTTTAGTGCGGCAAGAAAGAAATTCGCGCTTGCGCGCCTGCGTAACGATTGTAAACAAAACAACACCTTGATCCGTGAACTCCCAGCATCCCCCAAGGCGCGTGATTCAGAGTTTTCGGCTGGTAGGCCTAAAAGTATTTTTCCGCGAATTTTTAAAAAAACTTTTGTATGTCGACGTAAAATACGTCCAGTCGGCACCCGAGAGACAAAAAATGTCGACGTTAAAATACGTCAGTCGGCGTTTAATGGTTAAAATGATTTTATCCCAATTTTATCTACAGTTTGTGTGTGATGGCAGACGTTTACTGCAGTTTTTTGTTTTATCCTTGTTGCCGATGTACGATAATAGTCATTAGCAGCTTGAACAGTTTTCTCAGCTTCAGTTATAAACTAGGTTTAAATTTAACGGTATATTTCCCGATTGATCTTTAATCTATATTGATCTCTGATCTATAGCGAATAAAGTTATTACATTAAGATATCTCAGTTCTATTCTATACATAACGCCATTTATAACAAATACGGCAATGTTGCACTGTAGTACGGATGATCGAAATACAAGCCAAACAGATGTATCCAGTTCGGTTGTACTTAGAAAAAAAAAAAAGTAGTTTCTCGTTCGGTTGTTCATGGCTGTACACGTTCAGCAACGAGTATAACGTTAACACCTACTTTCATCATTCTCTTTTGCTGTTATTGAACTTATGTAACTAGAAGATGGATAAAGTTAGAACATTGTAAATTGATCTCTCATAAAATCGAACTATCGTAAGACTAATGATCGTAACCTGAACACTACAGCTACCTGTACACTGTATAAACTTATTATATCTTTACATACTTTAGACACCCACATGTACTGTACAGTAATTTTCTATAGTACTATACTGCATAAATATAATTTTACTTATTGCGCCGTTGTGGGATTACAGCGCCTTTGACTGGTCTAGAGCTTTCGAAAGAAGGTGTGCGGCGGCCCCTCCGTAGGCTTTTTTAAAATTCGCTCAGCGTCGAAAAAAAATCGCTTTGGCGTCGGTGGCCAGGAACGGAAACCCCCTGCCGCTAACCGAGGGCCGCCTGTATGTGAAATGAGTACATGCAATACATTTAATAAAAAAATTGTGAATTAGATATCCATAAAATATAAAATAAATCAGACTGCCAACAAATACGTATTTTTTAGAATTCTTCTTCTGTTTTTATTATTACGTTACGTATACGTATGTTTCATTATAGCTGTCAGTAACTCGGTATCTCCATTAGGTAAAGATAGAATAAAGAATAGAAATGAATGGTTATTATACTGTTTGGTAGTTTCATTAGTTGAAGAGAGAGATCTAATGACAATTTATGGCTGGCTTACTGTGTGCTAGGAAAATGATTGCTTGGCGCTCGTTCGATACTCGTAAGACGGGTTAAGAGCTGAATGTAAACAATCGATTGGAAGTTTTTTTTTTTTTTTTTTTTTTTTGTATTATAGTTAATGATTAATTTAATAATTATTTTGAAATGAGTACATACTGATTATTTATACATTTTATTGGCATATTCTAAGCTTTTAGCTCTTAGGTTTAGATGTCAGAATCATAGACTAGGCTACAGTAGCAACCGCTAACATAGGCTAGGCTTATTGCTAAGGGACATATGCTAAAGTCCTAATAAAATGGGGTTGAACATTACATGCAGTGAATATTACTCAAGTATGTACAGTATTTTGCCTTTTTGGAGTCATATTTCTTCCGTCGGATCGGCGTTGTAACCCTAGAACTTGTGTTTTAGGCCTGGAAATATAATTTTACTGGGGTGTTTTTGGAGGGGCTTGGAACGGATTAGCCATTTTACAGTGTAAAAATGTGTTCCAAGATACGAAAAACTCATGATACGAAGGCCGCCTCGGAACGGATTAATTTCGTATCTCGAGGTACTATACTGTAGCTTGGTGCACTCATATTTGTGAAGTTGTGTATGACGTGCATCTACGAGTATACCTTCTATAGCTTTATTAAACTCATTACCTAATGATTTTACGAGAAATTATAACCAGAATAGAAACCTAAGAGTTCACTCTTGTTGCTAATAGTTTTTTAACACAAAAGCAAAAAGTTTTAGTATAAAGTTGTAAAAATTTTGAATATCCTGTTTCATATATTAATGAACGTCTTTACTTATACATAAAATATCTTTCTTTTGGTAGCCATTTCATGTCTACTGGCTGAGTTCAGGAGTGGGAGCATTTTTCAGATGTTTTAGAGAGTATTTGCTCCTAACTACATTGTTTTCCATCACACGTTTCATTTGTTCCTCTTGTTCTTTTCCTACCACAGTATTCAGCTTCATTAGTTACATCATGCTTCAATTTAAATCCTTCTTATATAAGCAGATCCATTGGATCAGTCTTATGAGAGCTAAGAAATATGAATACGTGGTCATCTTCAGGCTTCATCTAACATGTGCAGCTTTGTAAATTAATTTTAGCAACTGTTCGTTATTCCCTTTTCTTCGCAACCATGCATTTTGCCATCAGTAAAGTCGAGACATTTTTGTTTAATTTTTATTTTCTATTAGTCTGATCTCATTTTCCCATTTTGTCCCAATTGTACTGTTCTTTGCAATCAGGTCATCTTAATTACAGTGGTACTTGATCTTCAAACTTTATGTAATCACAAGTTGTCAAGCTGTTGTTATTCAACAACAGCTTTTTTATTCTTTTAAACATGAAACTGCAGAATGGAAAGTAAATATCCTATATCTTATTTATTTCTTAGCTTTAAATTTTTGTGATGCCGGTCCTTCTGTTATATGCATATTAAATTTGTGGATTCCATTGTTCATCAGTCAATTCAGCAATCGTCAACCTCACCAGAGTAGTTGAGATCATAGTTGTCATTCAACTGTTGTTAGTATAGTTGATATGTATTATAAATTAATGTTATAAGTTATTGTAAATTTGCCGTCGTTTTTTCACGGGATCCCTTTGACTTTGGACACCTTGTCATGGTGAGGGGGCTCTTGAGCCCCTGGAATTTGTTCCCAGGTTCAAATGAAAAAAAAATGTCTTTATCCCTGTAGCGGGATAGTGCTGTTAGTGTACCTTGTGTGGCGCACTGTAGGCATTGCATAAGGTTCTTAGCAGCCTCCCATTGGCCCCTAGCTCAACCTCTTTCATTCCTATTTCCACCCTCTTCTAACAATTATTTCATAGTGCAACTGCAAGGTTTTCCTCCTGTTACACCTTTGTAACTTTTTACTCTCAATTTTCCTTTCTGAGCTGAATGACCTCATAGGTCCCAGCACTTGGCCTTTGGCCTAAATATCATATTCTACTCTATATATTGTATTACTTATTTGGATAAAGTCTTGTGGAACTTGTCATTTTTGGTAAAATTTATTTGACCTGATAAAAAGGAAAAGATATAACTGGTACTGGGGTTTTTATATCTGAAGCTAAAAAGGAAATTGTGGTAGGATCATCAATTACCTTGTAATGTTTGGATTATTCACGTTGATACCTCAAGAGCAGAACTATTCTGCAGAGCTCGGCCTTGGATTCCTGGGGTGGTCTAGTTCTAGGGACAGTAATCTTGGCATTCTGTCCGGTTTGCCCATAATAGGGTTAGGATGGGGGGATGGTTGTATTCTTGTAATACTCTCAATTCCAATAAGCATGTTTAGCTACACTTGAGCCACCCTAATTGTGTTTGAGCCAGCCCCTCTGGGGGAGGTTAGGGAGTGGTCATTTGTGAGTCAGCTTGCACTGGTGCCATTGGTAGAGGAATAAAGTCCATTAAAGGCTAATAATATTTTAAGAGTTTCAGGTTTGTTTATTTTTTCTTTCTCACTTCCTTCTTTATGAGTAGTAATAAAGAACTGTGACCCTTGGCCCTCTGGTGATACCCTTTTGGCGCAGATAACGACACCTGACTAGAAGATCAACGGCAATTTCTCTTTAACAAATAATGGACAAGTCAGTTGAATGACAGTAAAGATAAGAATGCAAATTCCCATGTAAGTGTAGTTACAAATGACACTTATGGTCTTATTATTATTATTATTATTATTATTATTATTACAGACAGTCACTGGTTATCGGTGATCTGGTTTTACGGCGCTTGTTTGGCAACGAAAATAGGCGATATATGGTGCCAATTTCTGCTTATTGGTGCTGATAATCAGGTATTGGCACAGATACATAACTAACAGAGGCACTGATAACAAAAATCAGTGAATTTTGGTTATCATCTCATCATCAGAATAAAACCCCTGCCGATAACTGATGAAAAGTGCTTACAGACAACAGGCTGACAGATAGTGATATACATTAGACTGGTGATTGGGCATGTGAATATCGCTTCACACTGAGTAATCTTCAGGTGAATCAGGAGCAGTGAACTGGATGGGGCACATAAGAACTCCGATCTGATAAGTGAAAACATACTCTGTATCAGAGTAGAGTTGACGGACTACCACCAGGCACATACATCATTCACGTTACAGGAAACTGACCGTGGATGGGGGTCTTCCTCTGACCTTGGTAGAGTGGGAGTACTCAATAACCAGGGTTTTGACGTAGACTCAAAAGTAGTTAGGAACATCAGTTTCAATTTGCCCCAGAATCTGGGATAATGAGTCAATGCAGCACAGGTCATGATGACATACTTTTCTTAGTCATGCTCAGTACAGTGTGAGTATGTGTGAGAGACCTTCAGAAGGACCGGCTTTGACTTGTCAAAGTACTCTGTGGTTATAGAAAGGACTACGTCACCTAGAACATAAAAGGTGGTAGACCAAAAGGAACAGGCCAAACAGAGCCTACCCCTTGTTTGTCAAGTTGTACAAATGAGGTTATACAGAAAAGAAGGTCATCAGAGGAATATGGGCTTTCTGGCATTTAAGAACATATCAGTTAAAATGATCGTGATGGTTGGTCTGTGACTGTATCGAAGATCAAAATGGAGCAATGTTAAGGAGGTGTCTTGTCTGTTCATTGAAATTTGAGAGTGGGTTCTTTGTTATGAAAACCCACTTTCAATTTCCTGTATATATGCAAGGTTGCCCAGAGGGCCTGGGACACAATTTCCTTGGGTCCTTTGGTGGCTGCTCATCAAATGGTGTAACTCATCCAGTACCCCTGGCGGGTTAGTTGGTATCTTGTCTAAGATGATGGTATGAATGTGAAATGGAGGAGTTAACTGGCCCCTTTCCCTTTCAAATTTCTGTCTCCTTCTTTACTTAGGGCAGTAAGAAGAGAGTACCATCATAAGCTGGAATGGACAAGGTACAGGTGAGTGAAGTGGCCATACTGTTAGGGTTAGTATCAGTAAGATACCTATCAGTAGCAGGTCATCCCTCTCTTTAGCAAGGGGGAGAGGAATGATAACAAACCTACATGAGTGGATGAATTGGTTTGTTAGGAGAACAGATCTTCTTATCTTCCTCGGACGCAATGGTGTTCAGTAAAACTGATCAAAGTTGGCAAACTCCCTGTTGGTTAATAGTACTTACCTCCCACCAAGAGTAAGTCTATCCTAATGTTAAGACCGAAGGTTTGTTTCGTATATGAACAAATGACAAATTTTTTACCAATTTGTATTTTTCATAACTTAAATACCTGAGGTCTTAACATACAAAGGCCCACCTCTAACCACCCCGCTATCAACTAACCTGGGTTGCAAGAATAACTGACGGGGTCACGAGTTAATGAGGAGTATGTGGGTGGCTCCACTTATTTCGTGACCAAGCACAGATGCCAATAGTCCCTTGCGTACACAATTATTTTAAACTACTGGTTTCTGTTAAGACCTCAGGTTTGTAAGTTATGAAAAATACAAATTGGTTAAAAATTTGTAATTTTTTTGTAGTATGACTAGTTAGTGGGGCCCGGTACCCTGGCGGTGAGGCCGGGTGCCATGGCCCCAGACAATGTGACTGTACTCTAAAGTAACAGTTGTCTAACACCGATGTTTTTTTTTGCTGAACGTCTGATGTTTTTTTGCCGAGCTAACGCTTGAACTCTTTATTTCCTTTTCTTGTTATTTTCTGTTTTTATACCTGCCCTACTTGTCAGAATGTAAGAATTCACAATTTAGTGTTTATTGTAAACTACCAACCGATAACCCCTAATGCTAATAAATTGGTCCCTCACCTGTTAAGCACTTACGTGGGATTCCGCACCGGTGAAAAGCGCTTACAGACACAGACCAAACTACTGTTTTTTTGTAGTAAGATTATTATTATTGCTGAACCAAACAAAAACTTCTCTCAGTTTCTTCTGAAGATGGAAAAAGAAACCCATAACTTGTTTACTTGTAAATATATTTACATAGTATTTTACTTAACACTCAAGTAATTTCAGGCCCTATCTGTGGCCCTTTCTCAAGAGATGTGTAGGTAGTCAGACTGGGTTAAGGCCCAGCAGTCTTCTGGAACTTCTTGTTGAGCTGTCATTTATGTAGTGTCCATCCTGGTTTCCGTTCCCTTGAGAGTTGTTAATCCCCTCTTGTTGTTCTGATATCCTGAGCTGGTGGTCAATGGGATTAAGCCCTGTGGTGAGTGAGTGGTCACCATCGGTCTGTTGGGCAGAAAATCTAATCTCCAGGTCAGAAGGGTCAATCTTAGCTTTTTTTAATATTAAAGCTCGGCCTATGGGATCTTCTGAGGTGGGCCCTTGTTTCCTTCTATCACTGATGAGTGCTCCTTCCACTACCCTCTTATGACTAATATTATTGCTTTTTGTATATAAACCTACTGTTTCTAAAATCCATATTGTGGTCCTTTTCCCAACAATGCCTAGCTATAGCACTCCCCTATGAATTAAGCTGTACTGCCCTTCTGTGTTCTTGGTTCTAGTCCTTATTTCCCTACCTGTTTCCCCCACGTATTTGTCTCCACAATTTCATCATCTACATTACTGTCTTCTCCTTCCAATTTATTTACATATGTACTTTGTTTTTACAGTGTTATCAAAGGTATACACAAATGTATATGTACTTTCTTTCATTTTTGAAGTACTAATTTGTTTCATTTCAGGCATAAAAGGGAGGTCAACTATTTTCTTGTTTTCTTTATTCCTTGCACTCTCTTCATTTAGTCTAAAAATCCTCCTAGCTTTGATGAGTGCCCTTTTTTTGAACCATTAGAACACATTTTTATATTATGACTGAAAAGAGAAGAAATGAGTATATGAGTTTGTGTGTGTGTGGGCTTTCTTTGTGCTGAATTCATATATTTTCTTTCCTTCCTATCTATGTCTTGAAAGGGCAGTTTATTATTGTTACTTTTCTCAAAAGTGAATTGGATGTTATCACACCAATTGAGTTTGTCTAGAAAAGTTTCTATTTCACTTTCATCATAATTATTATTATTAATTTTGGTCTATCAGTCATCCAATTTGGCAGTGTTTTTTTTTTTTATTATTGTTATTATAGTGTGGGATTCCTGGTCGCATCCTGCCTCCTTAGGATCCATCACTTTTATACATGCGACTTACCAGGCAGATATATACTTAGCTATAGACTCCGTCGTCCCGACAGAATTCAAAACTCGCGGCACACGCTACCGGTAGGTCAGGTGATCTACCATTCCCGCCGCGTGGGTTGGCGGAATCCCCAACCATTCCCGTTTTTCTGAGCCAGATTTTCTCTGTCGCTGAGGCCGCAACAACTGTTGTTTGGTCTCTCCTGATTGGAATTCTGCTCATTTGCGAGAATTGGTTGGACTCATTTGGTGAAGTACTCTTGTTTATTCTCGGGATTGGCATAACGCTTATTTTGGACTGGATTAGGAATTGTTTTTTCTATTAAGATGGCTGAAGTTAAAGTAACACCTAAGTTTAGGGTTTGTGCAAGGGAAGAATGCAGAACTAGGTTGTTTAAAAGCAGAGGTAGATCCTCATACGCTTTGTAGTAAATGTAGAGGGTCCTGAAATGTGCGTTTGATAGAACTTGTGCTGAATGTGAAGGGCTTTCGGAGCAAGGATGAAGGATTTAGCTTCTTATAGTTAAGAAAAGAGAGAAGGATAGAGCTAGGAAAGCGTCAGCTAGAAGCTCGAGTAGATCTTGTTCTTTGAGCCTGAATCAGAAATTAACAAACTAGTGATGTTTCTCCCATAACCTCAGCCCCTTCTCCCTGTGTTGAATCTAAGGATTCATTTTCAGAAATGAAAAAATGAGATCCTCGATCAGGGAGCTTCAGAAAGGCCAGCAGCTTTTTAAAGCTATGGAAACACAAGGTAAGAGTGTCAGTGAATACAGTGGGACCCCCCAGTGCAGTGGGGGAGGGGGCGTCTGATCGGCTCCGCATTGCTCCTAGGCCTAGACCGCTTCCAAACTCCCAGGACCAGGGGAGGAGGAATGTCAAAAGCCGCAGGGAGGATGTGGCGCCATCCCCAACGATCAGGCGTCCCTTCGGCAGACCTGAAGTAACGACCCAGGCTGCCTTGGATAGCCGTAGAAAAGGCATCCTGGAAGAGTGTTTTTCTGCGTCGGATCCTCCTCGTCCAGGCGTGGATGGAGCTCTGCTTCGAAGTCTCGTCCTCTGAAAGAGATCGTGGGTAGCGCCGAAAGGAGACGCTTTTGATTCAAGCCCAGAGCGATTTCCAGAGGATTTTCCTTCGACTAGTTAAGAGGGCCCGAGAAGACCGTCTCCAGCGCCTCAAGATCCGACAAAGCTTTCCTGCTTAATCTACAGGAGCAAATATCCTCCTTGGTAGGCGCTCTACATAAGGATTCGTCTCGCAAGGAAAGACTCCTCCCTTCCAGTAAGAGATCAAAATTTTCTTCTCCTGGTAGGAGAGAAGTTTCTCACTCTAGCAGGCGCTCGTCACCGGAGAGACTCTCTCGTTCTCCCTTTAAACGATCCTCTCCTTATCTATAGGAAGAAAGTTCCCAGCGGTAGCCCGCTCGCAGAGCAAGCGGTCAGCTACGTCTCTTAGAGAAGTCAGGAGTCGGACTCCTCTTCTGAGGATCAGGATAGGCGTCAAGAGCCTAAGAAGCAGGAGCTTGTTTAGAAACATAGAGTTGACAGAGCCTAGTAAGGCGCCAAGAATATCAACAGGCGTATAGAGCCTAACAGACGCCAGGAATCTGTGAGAGGCGTCAAGAGCCTACAAGGAGTCACGACAAGCGCCAGGAGTCAAGCAGGCGCCAGGAATCAGCAGGGTTGCTTCAAGATCCGAGACAGGCGTCAGGAGTCGGGAGTAAGTAGGCGCCAGGCTCCTTGTACGAGCTTAGGTCAGAGTAAGACCCCTTCGCACTTTATGAGTTCTTCGGAGAGTAGGAGCCCTTCACCTGGTAGGAAACAGGTGCCTGAGAGAAGATCTCGTGCGTTTAAGAACTCTATTGCGCCTTGTAGTAGCAAGGATTTGTCACACGGACGACGTTCTTCTTCGTTTGACAGAAGTCCCTCGACAACTAAGAACCGCTCTTCTCCGAAAGGATCCCCGACAGCCGGAGACTTAGAAGAAGTCTCGGATGAAGGATTACCTGTGGATGTAGTAGTCTCTGATTATAAGAGATTGTCCTTGTTGTTGTTGCAGGAGTTCGGAGATAAGCTTCAACCAGCGGATCCGCCCTCTCAGGATCTTGCTATCGAGCACGAAGTCTCCAAAAAGCATCCTCATTTGTAAAAATGCGTCCAGCCCTTAGTATGAAAAAAGCGTTCAAAGGATTTGGAGAATGGCTTAAGAAGTAAAAGAGGCGGCGGGAAGACTGTTTTTTCATGCCCTCCTTCAAAGTTGACGGGTAAACCTGGAAGATGGTACGATACCCAGGAACCTATGGGCTTAGGACTGCCTTCATCGGCAGACGCAGATTACGCTTCCTTAGTAGATTCTTCAAGGAGGCGCGCTCTACTATCAGCAAAAGCGACTTGGGGGATGTGTGAACTGGACCATACTAAACTTAAAGGACTCTTTAGGACGCTCGAAAGTATTCAATTTTTATGGACTGGGCTTTGGGAGCCCTTGCGAAGAGAGCCCAAGATCCCGAATTTGTCACGATGGAAGAATTATCGAGTGTGTTATCGTGTCTGGACCAGAGCGGTGATGGACGGTTCGGTGGAAGTGGCTGCTCTTTTTGGATCGGGAGTTTTGAAAAAGAGAGCAGTGTATGGGTCTGTCTGTCCAAGTCAGTATCTCCTCTACAGAGGTCGGTCCTTGCTATATTCGCCACTTTCGAACCACCTTTTCCCACAGGACACGGTGAGGGATGTAGCAAAATCATTAGCTGGAAAAGGCCACACAGGATTTACTGACACAGTCAGCAAAGAGGTTCAAGCCTGCGGTTCCTTTTCAAAAAGAAGGATAAAGCACCTCTTCAGCAGCCTTT
Organism: Macrobrachium nipponense; assembly: GCF_015104395.2. Lineage (NCBI taxonomy): Eukaryota > Metazoa > Arthropoda > Malacostraca > Decapoda > Palaemonidae > Macrobrachium > Macrobrachium nipponense. The sequence goes on along the minus strand of NC_087208.1, from coordinate 3,839,813 downwards.
CGAGGAGCCTCTTCCTCCTCAAGAACCCCTTTTAGAGGGTAGTAGAAGACCTGGATACCAGAGGAAGACCTTCCAGGAGACCTGCAGGGAAGGCAAAATGAAGAAGAAGTCCTCCAGATAGCGGTAGGCGCCAGACTGTCGAACTTTGCCAGAGTCTGGGCGAAGAGGGGGGCGGGACAGCTGGACCCTCTCGATCCTCGAGAGAGGATACCTCATCCCCTTCAGGGAATATCCTCCCTTAACAAGAAACTCCAAGGGAGTTAACAGCGAGATACAACGATCCTGTCAAGAGTCAAGCTCTCCTGCAAGCAGTAGAACTTATGTTGCAGAAAAGGGCAATAGAACCGGTTCAAGATCTCCATTCACCAGGTTTTCTACAACGTCTATTCCTGGTACCAAAGCCTCGGCGGGCGGGTTGGAGGCCGTTTTGGACGTAAGTGCGCTGAACGTCTTTGTGATCAAGTAGACAGTTCTCGATGGAGACCTCTTCCTCTGTACTTTCTCTCTTCGTCAGGGGACTGGATGGTATCCCGGGACCTGACCTTCAAGATGCATATTTCCATGTGCCAATTCATCCGGCATCAAGGAAATACCTAAGATTCATGTCACAGGGAAGAGTGTTTCAATTTCGAGCGCTTTGCTTCGGACTTTCGACGGCCCCGCAAGTCTTCACGGGTATCCTAAGGAATGTGGCGCATTGGCTACATTTAGAGGGGATCAGAATCTCGATGTATTTGGACGACTGGCTAATACGAGCAAAGTCGAAGCAACAGTGTCTGGAGGACCTTTCGGTAACATTAAAGATGACGCAGTCATTGGGACTCCTAGTCAACCTCGAGAAGTCCCAGCTGGATCCCCAGCAGAACATAGTTTATCTGGGGATTCTTGGATGGATTCTCGGGGTTTTTCTAGCGTCTCCGTCAACAGAGAGAATAGAGCGCTGCCTTACAAAGGTGTCAGGATTTCTAGGGAGGGAAAGAACATTGTTCCGCGAGGGAGTGGATGAGTTTTGCTGGGAACCATTTCCTCGTTGGAGCAGTTCGTTTCCCTGGGAGACTGCACCTAAGACCCCTTCAGTATTATCTGAAGGAGAACTCCCTGGGGGAATTCTAAAAGTTCCCCAGGGAACCTCCTCGGAAGTCCATTCCAGGATAAACGGTGACCCAAGGTCCCAAACAAGAAGGAATCTTCGGTGGTGGTTAGACCCGAAGAAACTCGGTCAAGGAATATCCTTGCCACATAAAGAGCCCTCTCCGAGCGTTGTGTGGCAGACGCATCGGACGTAGGGTGGGGAGCAACGTTGGATTCGCAAGAAGTGTCGGGAACCTGGGAAGGAGCTCAGGTGTCCTGGCACATAAACAAAAAGGAAACTGAAAGCCATTCACCTAGCTCTCTTGCACTTTCAAGAACAGATATTAGGATCGATCATTCAGGTCAATTCAGACAACACGACAGCCCTAGCATATATCAGGAAGGCAAGGGGGAACTCATTCATTCTCCCTTTACGAGACAGCGAGAGAGTTGTTGTTGCTTGGGCGCAAGAGAAGCAGATCTCTTCTTCACGAGATTTATTCGGGAGGGAGGAGAAATGTTCGAGCGGATTCTGCTAAGCAGAAGAGACCAAGTGCTCCCCACCGAATGGACTCTCCCACCCTCAAGTGTGCGATCAGTTTATGGGGGTTATGGGGAAGGCCGAACGTAGACTTGTTCGCAACCAACTGGAACAAGAGGTTGGAGAATTATTGCTCCCCCAATCGCGGATCCAAGAGCAATAGCGATAGACGGTCTCCTCATGGATTGGAAGGGAATAGACGGGTACGCCTTTCCCCCCTTCAAAGTGGTAGGGGAAAAAGTAATAAGAAAGTTTGCCTCCTCAGAGGGAACGAAATTAACTTTGATCGCTCCTTTGGCCCCCAGCCCTAGATTGGGTGACAGAGTTGCTGGAGTGGATAGTGGATCTTACCCAGATCGCTCCCCACTAAGGAGCGATCTTCTCAAACAACCCCACTTCGACAGGTATCAACAAAAACCTCCCCGCTCTAAGTCTGACTGCCTTCAGACTATCGAAAGGACTCGTTAGAGCGAGGGGGTTTTTCTCGCGAAGCTTCAAAAGCAATCGCAAGAGCCAGGAGACCATCCACATTACGGTGTACCAGTCGAAGTGGGAAGTGTTTAGAGAGTGGTGCAGGACGCATGAAGCTAATCCTCTTCCAGTACCTCTATAACCGACATTGCAAATTTTCTTCTTTACCTTAGAAGAAAGTGTGGCCTAGCGGTATCTACGATCAAGGGGTATAGAAGTATGCTGGCCTCGGTGTTTAGGCATAGGGGTGCTGGAGGTGTCGGACAATAAGGATCTACATGACCTTATTAGGTCTTTCGAGACCTCAAAAAGTCAGAATAATAAAATCCCAGTTGGAACTTGGATATAGTGCTGCATTATTTGATGTCTGAAAGATTCGTACCTTCCAATAATTCTTCTTTTAGGGATTTGACGAGGAAATCTCTATTCCTGTTCGCCTTAGCCACGGCAAAAAGGGTGAGTGAACTTCAAGCGTTAGAGGGCAGAGTGGGGTTTAAGAAGGAGGCTGCAATTTGCTCTTTTAAGCCTCTCTTCTTAGCCAAGAACGAAAACCCATCAAAACCGTGGCCTAGAAGCTTCGAAGTGAAGGCACTCCTCTTCTCTTACGGGGGAAGAAAAGGAGAAGACCCTTTGTCCAGTAAGAGCGCTAAAATTTTATTTACAAAGAAAGTCTCTTTTGGGGAGGTACGCAGGAAAGTCTTTGGTGTTCGGTCAAGGATCCTACAAGACCAATATCAAAAAACGCCCTTACGTTTTTCATTAAAGACGTTATTAAGGAAGCGCATCTTAAATGTGGTGAAGAACAATTTAAACTCCTCAGGGTAAAAGCACACGAAGTGAGGGCCATAGCAACCTCAATGGCTTTTTCATAAAACGTGGTCCCTTCAAAATCTAATTGAATCCACGTATTGGAAGTGTAACTCAGTGTTCGCCTCTCACTATCTAAAGGATGTGAGAGTTACTTATGAGAAGTGCTTTTCACTGGGAGCTATGTGTCCGCGGATTTAGTGCTGGGAGGAGGAGCTGAGGTTAATCCTAATTAGTTAGGTTATGTAATTTTTTAACATTATGGTGTTTTTTTTGGTTTTATGGTTGACTGGAAAGAGGGTATAGGAAGAACCCTTTTCAGTTCTTAGATTTAACATGGTTAGGAAGGTCAGGTGGTCGGGATTAACTTTTGGTCTCCTCGTTGTGCATTATGTAAAGCCTAAAGCTCTGTCATGTAAGAGGGCTAGCCCCCATTGATAAGATACAGGTAGGCTCTGCCATGTAAGCGGGTAAGCCCCATTGGTACGATCCATGCAGGTTCTGTCGCGTAAGCGGGCTAGCCCCCATTGACATGATCCAGGAATGGGCTGTTCGGTCATAGGTGGTTTTTTTTACCTCACTGAAGCTCTTGAGGCAGGCAGACTAAATGACAGTAATCATGAAGTCTTCAGCCCAAACAGGTAAGAACCAAGGATTGATATCCTACAACAATTGTTGTTTCCCGTTATTAGAATTTTGGTTATATATATAGCTGCTCTCGCCCTCCACCAAGGGTGTCAATCAGCTAAGTATATATCTGCCTGGTAAGTCGCATGTATAAAAAATGATATTGTTAAGATACAATAAAGTTTTATACATACTTACCTGGCAGATATATACGATTAAGGGCACCCACCCGCCTCCCCTCAGGAGACAGGTGTAAGAGAAAATCTGGCTCAGAAAACGGGAATGGTTGGGATTCGCCACCCAGCGGCGGGGAATGGGTAGATCACCTGACCTACCGGAAGCGTGTGCCGCGAGTTTTGAATTCTGTCGGGGACGACGGAGTCTATAGCTAAGTATATATCTGCCAGGTAAGTATGTATAAAACTTTATTGTATCTTAACAATATCATATTTCTCACTATGTGCACAGTTTCTAGTAGCACACACTTCTGCATGAGTCCTGAAGCTACTTTGGCATCTAGTTTTTCCAGGTTCCTTTTAGGGATCTTGGGATCATGCTTAGTGTTCCTTAGATTATGGGTACAACTTCCACAGGCATATCCCATATCTTTTTATTTCTATTTTCATGTCTTGATGATTATCAAGTTCTTCCTCTTTCTCTCTCATTTACTCTGGTGTCCCAGGTTTTGTGACACAATGTGATTCTTTGTTTGTCATTGGTTTTGTGACATCAATGAGTGATTCTTCTTGATTTTGTCAATTGTTTTTTATCACTCCCTCAGGGTGGTGTTCATACCACTTATTTCAGCAAGGTAGCTGGTGTTTCTTGCTCAGGTTCCAGTGGAGGGCTTTTGCCACTGAATCATACCTGACCTCTTCTCTTTTTGTAGTGGTTCTGTGCAAGTGTCAGACATTCACTTGCTATGTTGGTTATGGTCTTGGTTTTTATATTGCACATCCTGCATATGGGTGAGATGTTATTTCCATCTACATATATTATTGATCTATCTCAACTCACTGCAATATCACACCCGAGTGCTTAAAGATTGCTCTAACCTCTTGAGTGGGCATGTGGATGACAGCCAATCAAAAGATGCTTTGGTATCCATTCTTAATCTGGAAATTAACTAACCATGCAAATGATGGGTGGCAGTGGCTTGGAAAAGGGTCAACTAGGGAAAGGGGTTTTACAGAGATGACTGGAGAGAGAGAAGTACACATGGTGGAAAATGGGAGTTATTTGGATGGATTTTGTTAACAAAAATAAAGAAATACTTCAGTAGGAGGAAAAACAGGCCACCAAAATACTTGAATTCATCATAGGCATACCGTAGGAGTCCAAAGGAGCGATCCAGTAGGGTAATCTCAAACTGAGACACATGGCTGGAGCTGATGGTGGTGGTCCTGTGAGGAAATGTGCATCTGCTCATAGCAATAACCAGAATAGGAGTTGGGACAAATCCAGCTGCGAGCTGTGATGCTGGAACGCCTTAGGGTCCAATACGGCTGCTGCCTCAAGTAAGCTCCATCCACTCCTTGCAGTGGCTCTCCCTTTCTTAGCAACCTAGAATGAAAGCATTTTGGAGGCATAAGGGAAGGATACAGGATGATACGGTGAGAGGATTATGCTATGAGGGTAGCCATTGGCCCTTTGTTTGCACGGGGGTGGCCATCTTATGAGTGAGGGTTAAGCCCTGCTTGTAAAAACAGCCAAAGTCAAAAGCATGATTTACTAATGTTTGATCAGTCGGTATGTGTAGATCAGAGTACATAATATATTTTTTTAATGTTGCAGGCAGTGTGTCAGCCTCATGTAGAGTTTTCTAGCAAACCTGATGATTTATGGACCCTCATTCTTACCAATCCAGACGGGAATCTATATGATAACGATAAAGAGTGCCTACACTGGTTTGTGTGAGTATTTCAGATACCAGTTTTGCCGTAAGAGGTGTCAGTTGTTTACTGCCTATACAGTCCCTCGTGTACAGCTGTGCTCAGATGTCATGCAATATGATTAATTTTGTATTGTCCAAACTCTCACATGCAGTGGAAAATGTAGTGTGATTGCCAAGTAGTGTTAAACCATATTTTTTATTGTAGTGTCTTACCGAACAATTATAGAGCCGTGATTTCCACGAGCGGCAGGATACTAAATTCAAATTTAGCGCGTCGGCGTCGCCAACACTGGTGGTGATGACGTCATCTCCCTCCCCCACTCACCGCGGGGAGAACCAGGTACAACTGCCCAGGTGAATCCAATTCTTTTCCTGCCGGCTCCGGTGAACATCGGTGGTCGGTGCGGTTGGATAACTTTGCTTCGCTTTTTTCTTGTGGATTTGATCTTCGGAATTGGTGAAGTACTCTTTTTTGGCGTTGTTGTTATTTTGATTTTTATTTAGGCGTTGCCATGTCGGATTCTAGTCCGTCGGGAGTTAGGTTTTGCATCTCAGGATGTAAAACTAGATTATCCAAGCTAGAGTATGATTCTCACACTAAATG